>NC_091310.1:46310357-46540357 GCF_038502225.1 Cherax quadricarinatus | reverse complement strand
CTCCTGGCTACCACCAGGTAGGTAGACCATCAGGTGTCTCCTGGCTACCACCAGGTAGGTAGGCAGACCATCAGGTGTCTCCTGGCTACCACCAGGTAGGTAGGCAGACCATCAGGTGTCTCCTGGCTACCACCAGGTAGGTAGGTAGACCGTCAGGTGTCTCCTGGCTACCACCAGGTAGGTAGGCAGACCATCAGGTGTCTCCTGGCTACCACCAGGTAGGCAGACCGTCAGGAGTCTCCTGGCTACCACCAGGTAGGTAGGCAGACCATCAGGTGTCTCCTGGCTACCACCAGGTAGGTAGGTAGACCGTCAGGTGTCTCCTGGCTACCACCAGGTAGGTAGACCATCAGGTGTCTCCTGGCTACCACCAGGTAGGTAGGCAGACCATCAGGTGTCTCCTGGCTACCACCAGGTAGGTAGGCAGACCATCAGGTGTCTCCTGGCTACCACCAGGTAGGTAGGCAGACCATCAGGTGTCTCCTGGCTACCACCAGGTAGGTAGGCAGACCATCAGGTGTCTCCTGGCTACCACCAGGTAGGCAGACCATCAGGTGTCTCCTGGCTACCACCAGGTAGGTAGGCAGACCATCAGGTGTCTCCTGGCTACCACCAGGTAGGTAGGCAGACCATCAGGTGTCTCCTGGCTACCACCAGGTAGGTAGGTAGACCATCAGGTGTCTCCTGGCTACCACCAGGTAGGTAGGCAGACCATCAGGTGTCTCCTGGCTACCACCAGGTAGGTAGGTAGACCGTCAGGTGTCTCCTGGCTACCACCAGGTAGGTAGGTAGACCGTCAGGTGTCTCCTGGCTACCACCAGGTAGGTAGGTAGACCATCAGGTGTCTCCTGGCTACCACCAGGTAGGTAGGTAGACCTTCAGGTGTCTCCTGGCTACCACCAGGTAGGTAGGTAGACCGTCAGGTGTCTCCTGGCTACCACCAGGTAGGTAGGTAGACCGTCAGGTGTCTCCTGGCTACCACCAGGTAGGTAGACCATCAGGTGTCTCCTGGCTACCACCAGGTAGGTAGGTAGACCATCAGGTGTCTCCTGGCTACCACCAGGTAGGTAGGTAGACCATCAGGTGTCTCCTGGCTACCACCAGGTAGGTAGGTAGACCATCAGGTGTCTCCTGGCTACCACCAGGTAGGTAGGCAGACCGTCAGGTGTCTCCTGGCTACCACCAGGTAGGTAGGTAGACCATCAGGTGTCTCCTGGCTACCACCAGGTAGGTAGGCAGACCATCAGGTGTCTCCTGGCTACCACCAGGTAGGTAGGCAGACCGTCAGGTGTCTCCTGGCTACCACCAGGTAGGTAGGCAGACCATCAGGTGTCTCCTGGCTACCACCAGGTAGGTAGGCAGACCGTCAGGTGTCTCCTGGCTACCACCAGGTAGGTAGGCAGACCATCAGGTGTCTCCTGGCTACCACCAGGTAGGTAGGTAGACCATCAGGTGTCTCCTGGCTACCACCAGGTAGGTAGGTAGACCGTCAGGTGTCTCCTGGCTACACACAACACGTACATCAAAAGTTCTCACAAACAAAAGTCAACAAAATATGTGATGATCCCAATGTAAATAAGTCACTTTGTCTGACTTTTTTAGGATTTATTCTGGTTAATTTACACTGTGTGTGATAACTGTACTTCTGTGTACTTGTGCATAAATAACCTAACTTCCCAGGTGTTACGTTTTCACACACACTCTCTCACACACACACACACACACACACACACACACACACACACACACACACACACACACACACACACACACACACAGGACAGGAGAGATAGGGGGGACATGATAACGACATACAAAATACTGAGAGGAATTGACAAGGTGGACAAAGACAGGATGTTCCAGAGATTGGACACAGTAACAAGGGGACACAGTTGGAAGCTGAAGACACAGATGAATCACAGGGATGTTAGGAAGTATTTCTTCAGCCACAGAGTAGTCAGTAAGTGGAATAGTTTGGGAAGCGATGTAGTGGAGGCAGGATCCATACATAGCTTTAAGCAGAGGTATGATAAAGCTCACGGCTCAGGGAGAGTGACCTAGTAGCGATCAGTGAAGAGGCGGGGCCAGGAGCTCGGACTCGACCCCCGCAACCTCAACTAGGTGAGTACACACATACACAACGTCAACTGAACATCCGGTAAGACTCTAGGGTCTTCAAGACGTCATGCCAGCTGAGGCTGAGATGGTGGTGGCCACATTCCTGGCCACAACACAGGTCTCGGGGCCACATTCCTGGCCACAACACAGGTCTCGAGGCCACCAAAATTAATTCCTACAATAATCTGTCTATTACACACTAGTAAACACTGAGGAGCCTCGACAAGTCCTCGGGGGAGATTCCTTGCAATTCTCTTATTTTTTTCATTTTCCTTGACCATCCTCTCTTTTCTCTCCCTCTTCTCGTTTCTCCCTCCTTTTTCTGAGTTTTACAATTCGTCTTGTGTCGTCTTCTCTCGCCTTTTATGTTTTTTTTCCTCTTGCCTTCCTTCTGTTCCCTTGCATACAATCCTCCTCTTCTTCTCATCTATCATTTCGTTTTATTTCTTTCACCCGATTTTCCTCTCTTACGCCCTCCTCATTTCTCTAGCTTTTATCTCCTATCCCTCTTCCTCTCTGATCGTCTATTCCTCTTCTTGCTATCTACTTTATTTACGTCCCGATATCCTTACTACTGCCCTCCTGCCTTCTTTTCCTCCTGTTTTCCTCTTCTTCTCTCTACTGTTTACCCTACTTCAGCCCACCTCCAATGACTTTTCTTCACCACGCATTCTTTCTTCCTCTTGAATTCTAATTTCTTTGTTATCTGTGTTCCTCATTCCCGTGTTCTTCTCTCCTCTTCTGTCATCTCTTTCCCCTTTCTCCTCCATTAACACCCTGGTTGATCAGGCTATCAACCAGGAGGCCCGGTCAGGGACCGAGCCGCGGGGGCGCTGACCCCTCGAACGCATCTATAGTTCATCTTCAGGTGACACTATTCAATCCCTTCCTCTATTTCTACTCTCTTTTCTCCTGTACGTCTCTCTGCCTTCCTGTGTGGGTTAATCTCTCCACCCTTGGAGGTACCTACTAGCACCTCCACCCCTGAAGACCTATACTTTACTAGCACCCCTGGAGATACCTACTAACACTGCCCCTGGGGGAAATCCACCTCTACTAGCATCTCCACCCTGGAGATACTAGCACCTACCCCTGGAGCACCTCCACTCCTGGAAGTACCTACTAGCACTTCCACCCCCGGAGATACTAGTACCTCCACCCCTGGAGATACCTACTAATACGTCCACCCCTGGGGGTACCTACTAGCACCTCCACCTCTGGAGGTACTAGCATCTCCACCCCTGGAGGTCCTACTAGCGTCTTTACTGCTCTGCACAAACACTTTTGTTCTGTAGGTCTTGTGTTTACCCACCTGTGTGCTCTCCCTGCCCTCCACCCTGTGTGCTGCCTTGCTCTGCCCTCCACCCTGTGTGCTGCCTTGCTCTGCCCTCCACCCCGTTCCAACACGGCGATCTGTTAAATTTCCTCTTGAAGACAGCCAAAGGTTTGTTTGTGATCCCCCTTATGCATGAAGGGAGGGCACTGAAGAGTCGTGGTACCATAACACTTATTGAGTTGTGTCTCAGTATACTCCCCTGCTTTTCACTGGAGTTTTCCTGCACCGTCTGCCAAGCTTGTGTTGATAAATAGATTTTTTTGTGTGTGCAGGTTTGGTACCAATCTCTCCAATATCTTCCAGGTGTATCTTTCTCGCCTAAGTTTTAAGGAGTAGAGTTTTAGATGCTTCACTGTGTTTATACGAGCTGTGAAGATTCTCTGAAGAGTCTCCAGTTAAGCAGTTACGCCTGTCTTGAAGGTAGTCGTTAGTACACAGCTGTCTTCAAGACGGAACTTGACAGATTCCTCAAAGCATTTCCTGATCAGCTGGATTGTGGTGCATATGTTGAATAGCGGGCGGCGGGCACTAACAAGTTGACTGATCAAGCCAGGAAGCAGGGGGCCTGATTTTTTACCGGACCGCGAGGGGCGGTGACCCCCGGAAGCGACTCCCGGTACATACCAGGTAAACCAATGTGACAAATCAACGCATCGTATTAATGACAATAAGATAACAGAAATATCAAAGCAAATAACTGTAAACTGCTTGAAACAGATAAGATAACTGTGGATATAAATCCAAATGTACTCCTGTTTAACTATTTTGTTGCCTAGTTTCTGTGTCTTTTGTGTATCCACATGCTGTTGAGCTGCTCTCCATGGGATGAATACGGGGCTCACAGCGAGCTAGCAGCTTCAGAAACGAAATCTAAAGTTCTTTGATTTTTTTTTTAATATATGTATTCGGCTTCTCCAATAACGATCTTATAAGTCATTATGTGAGTCAAGTGCCATCACTGATGACAAAAATAACTAAGGAGGCGCAGCCAGTGGCCACCCATGGCCCTCCAGAATTACAACTACTGATGCCAATAACAAAATCCCCCCAACAAACACAGAATACAACCTCGTTCATATTTGCTAATATACAGGGCCTTAAGCCATCCACCAACAACAAAATACCTTTTATCAGTGGACTTCTAGAGGAGTCTAATGCAATGTTTGCAGCCTTCACAGAGACTCACACAAAAGATCACTTTGACAGTGAAATATGGATAAGTGGTTACAACCTTTTTAGATGTGACAGAAAAAAACAGGCAACAAGGGGGGGTTGGCCTGTATGTCAAAGAGTCCCTTATCTGCACGGAGTTGCTGAACACCACAAATGAGGTAATTGAAGTTCTATCAATAAAGATCGAGAACCAAAACCTAGTCATTGTGGTTGTATACAAGCCACCAGATGCAACCTCTCAACAGTTCAAGGAACAGCTACTGAAAATTGATTACTGTTTGGAAAACCTTTCAGCTCTATCCCCAAACATCTCACTGCTTGGTGATTTCAACCTAAGGCATACAAAATGGAAGAATGTAGCAAATAATGTTATAGCTGAAACAATCCCCGGAGGTAGCGCAGATGAAAGGTCACACACACATGAGCTACTAAGTCTCTGCGAAAAACACACCTTAAGCCAGCAGATAGTGGAGCCAACAAGACTAGAAAACACACTTGACCTTATCTTCACAAATAATGAGGACCTGATAAGAGACATAAGATGTATATGCATAGGGGTCCTGATCAGCAGAATGCATGTACCTGTGAAGGTGTCTTCACAAAATACAACTTCAACAACAAGAACATCAACTGGGACCAGGTAAACCATGTCCTAAACGAAACATGTTGGGAAGATGTCTTAAATGACATGGATCCAAACCAGTGCCTTGAAAGGATCAACTTCCTGGCAGCCGAAGTATGTTCTAGGCATATTCCCTTAAGAAAGAAGAAGAGCAGGAGTAAACTGGAGAGAGAAAGACGCTCCCTCTAAAGAAGAAGACGAAGAGTCACTGAGCTCCTCAGGAGTGCTAGAATATCTGATACACGAAAGGAGGCGCTGACCAGGGAAGTGGAAACTATCGAACTTAAGCTAAATGACTCTTACAGGAACCAGGAGAGGCAGGAGCTTAAAGCTATTAGTGAAATTGAAAGAAATTCAAAATATTTCTTTTCATATGCCAAAAACAAGGCAAATACCACATCTAGTATCGGGCCCTTACTCAGACAGGATGGGACTTACACAGATGACAACAAGGAAATAAGTGAAATATTGAAATCCCAGTACGACTCTGTGTTTAGTGAACCACTAATCGGTCTGAGGATCGACGACCCAAATGATTTCTTCATGAATGAGCCTCAAAACTTCATAAATGTATGCCAGATTTCCGACATTACCCTAACTCCGATAGATTTCGAAAAAGCCATTGACAACATGCCCATGCACTCAGCCCTGGGCCCAGACTCGTAGAACTCTGTTTTCATTAAGAACTGCAAGAAACCCCTCTTGCATGCCCTAAGTACACTATGGAGGAGGAGCTTGGACATGGGTGAAATTCCACAGTCACTTAAAACAACGGATATAGCCCCACTCCATAAAGGTGGCAGCAAAGCATTAGCTAAGAACTATAGACCAATAGCTCTGACGTCCCACATCATAAAAATCTTTTAAAGAGTGCTAAGTAGGAGGATTGCAAATCACCTGGATTTCCAAAATCTGCACAATCCAGGGCAACATGGGTTCAGGGTAGGTCGCTCCTGCCTCTCACAACTACTGGATCACTATGATATGGCCTTGGATGCACTGGAAGAAAATCAGAATGCAGATGTAATATACACAGACTTTGCAAAAGCATTTGACAAATGCGATCATGGCGTAATAGCCCATAAAATACGTGCTAAAGGAATAACTGGGAAAGTGGGGAGATGGATCTTCAACTTCCTAACAAATCGAACACAAAGAGTAGTGGTCAACAGAGTTAAATCGGAGGCTGCCATAGTGAAGAGCTCTGTTCCACAAGGCACATTACTCGCCCCCATCTTATTCCTTACCCTCATATCAGACATAGACAGAGATATACACCACAGCACCGTATCATCCTTTGCGAATGATACTAGGATCTGCATGAGGCTGTCATCTGCTGAGGACGCGGTTAACCTCCAAGAAGATATAAACAAAGTTTTCCAGTGGGCAACGGTAAACAATATGATGTTCAATGAGGACAAATTCCAACTACTCCGTTATGGAAAACTGGAGGAGATAATAACTAGAACAGAGTATACTACTGACTCTGGCCATACAATAGAGCGGAAAAATAATGTAAGAGACCCGGGAGTAGTAATGTCTGAGGATCTCACTTTCAAGGATCATAACAGTGCCACGATCACACGTGCAAAGAAAATGATAGGATGGATAATGAGAACTTTCAAAACGAGATGCCAAGCCCATGATGATCCTTTTCAAATCACTTGTTCTCTCTAGGCTGGAATACTGCTGTACATTAACATCTCCATTCAAAGCAGGTGAAATCGCAGATCTAGAGAGTGTACAGAGATCCTTTACTGCACGTATAAGTTCTGTCAAGCACCTTAACTACTGGGAACGCTTGGAAGCACTTGACTTGTACTCGTTGGAACGCAGGAGGGAGAGATATATCATAATCTACACTTGGAAAATCTTGGAAAGAATGGTCCCAAATCTGCACACAGAAATCACTCCCTACGAAAGTAAAAGACTGGGCAGGCGATGCAAAATGCCCCCAATAAAAAGTAGGGGCGCCATTGGTACACTAAGGGAAAACACCATAAGTGTCCGGGGCCCAAAACTGTTCAACAGCCTCCCATCAAGCATTAGGGGAATTGCCAATAAACCCCTGGCTGCCTTCAAGACCCCTGGCTGCCTTCAAGAGAGAGCTGGACAGATACCTAAAGTCAGTGCCGGATCAGCCGGGCTGTGGCTCGTACGTTGGACTGCGTGCGACCAGCAGTAACAGCCTAGTTGATCAGGCCCTGATCCATCGGGAGGCCTGGTCGTGGACCGGGCCGCGGGGGCGTTGATCCCCGGAATAACCTCCAGGTAACCTCCAGGTATCATAAGATAAGATAAGATAAGATTTCGTTCGGATTTTTAACCCCGGAGGGTTAGCCACCCAGGATAACCCAAGAAAGTCAGTGCGTCATCGAGGACTGTCTAATTTATTTCCACTTAATCTTGTCCCCCAGGAGACCCACACCAGTCGACTAACACCCACCTATTTGCTGCTAGTATGTCTTTAGTGCTGTTAGAACGACAAACTGTTTATTTGTAATGTAGAAGCCCAGTTGTTAATTCTTATGACTAGCTCAACATGGTTGCTATTAATCTTATCTACGGCGGTCAGGAAAGTCACAATTAGTAGACTCTCCGACAAATAGTCCTTTTAAGTGGTGGTAAGAGCGAGTACGACCACTTGGAGGGTCCCGCCTGGGATGTTGACTTTCCCACGGTACTTGTCAAACCTTGTACCTGCAGGTAAGGGAAAGCTACGTGTCCGGTGACATAGGGGGGGGGGTGAAGGACACGCTGAGATGTGAAGACATTGGGGGACACGCAGGGTTTCCCTAGAGACCACTGTAGAAAGTAAACACCATTCTTGTTCTCTTCTTAGTCAGGAAACAGCGTCCTTCCACGGCTCTTACTAATCACATGGCAAAGAATTGCGATTACCACACAGAGGATGGAGCCTCGACCACGGCATGACCTACGCCCTGACCCTCCAAGAGTGTGCGGACCTCTAGGTTACCTCTACGTGATAGATATGACCTCTTTATGCTGTTTAAGTAAGTTTATTTAATCACAGTTGCACATAAGTACAATTATTATACATAGTCTAAATTGTAAAGTAAAAGGACACAAGTGCAACTAATGTGACATTTATTGTGGCAACGTTTCGCTCTCCAGGAGCTTTATCAGGAGCTTGATAAAGCTCCTGGAGAGCGAAACGTTGCCACAATAAATGTCACATTAGTTGCACTTGTGTCCTTTTACTTTACATATTGTCGGTAATTCTACCAACTTTATTATAGTCTAAATTACCAGAGATAACACAAAAAGTGACTTATTTCCACTGGGGTCTTTGTTTGATTTCCACTGGGGTCTTTGACTTATTTTCATTGGGGTCCTTGACTTATTTCCACTGGGATTCTTGACTTATTTCCACTGGGGTCCTTGACTTATTTCCACTGGGGTCCTTGACTTATTTCCACTGGGATTCTTGACTTATTTCCACTGGGATTCTTGACTTATTTCCACTGGGGTCCTTGACTTATTTCCACTGGGATTCTTGACTTATTTCCACTGGGATTCTTGACTTATTTCCACTGGGGTCCTTGACTTATTTCCACTGGGATTCTTGACTTATTTCCACTGGGGTCCTTGACTTATTTCCACTGGGATTCTTGACTTATTTCCACTGGGGTCCTTGACTTATTTCCACTGGGGTCCTTGACTTATTTCCACTGGGGTCCTTGACTTATTTCCACTGGGGTCCTTGACTTATTTCCACTGGGGTCCTTGACTTATTTCCACTGGGGTCCTTGACTTATTTCCACTGGGGTCCTTGACTTATTTCCACTGGGGTCCTTGACTTATTTCCATACATCACAAATACTGGCTTAATTTGCATAAACCTTACCTAAAGTAACCTAGAGAAACAATAATCAAATTAATGTAGAGGATCAGATGGTCCAAAAATGAACGAATTCTTAATCTAATGGAGAGAGATTACTTGATGGTGATGACTTATTGAATACTCAGAGATTAAGTTCTTTTTTTCTTAAATATTTTACAGACTAGGTTGTTACCCTACCTCCACCCACATATCTTCCTCACCCCTGGTAAGGAATATAACAATATCAAAAACAATAAATTCTTATCACAATCTAATCGAAGTCCAGACTTGCATGCACAGGAGTCTTGATCGGCACAATGCATTCAGTTATGACGGTACCGTTACCAAATTCAATTTCAACAACAAGAACATCATCTGGGATCAGGTAAACTGTGCCCTAAATGAAACATGCTGGGAGGATATCTTAAATTACATGGACCCTAACCAATGCCTCGAAAAGATCACCCTCCTGGTAGCTGAGGTATGTTCAAGATATATTCCTATAAGACAAAAGAAAAGAAGTAAACTGGAGAGAGAGAGACGCTCCCTCTACAGGAGAAGATGAAGAATCGTTGAGCTCCTCAAGAATGACAGATTATCTGATACATGGAAGGTAGTGCTAACCAGGGAAGTGGAAAATATTGACCTGAAGTTAAAGGACTCATACAAGATCCAGGAGACACAAGAGGAGCTAAAAGCGATTAATGAAATTGAAAGAAATTCGAAATATTTCTTTTCATACGCCAAAAAAAGTCAAAAACCACTTCTAGTATAGGGCCCCTGCTCAGACAAGATGGATCCTACACTGACGACAACAAAGAAATGAGCGAGATACTGAAATTGCAGTATGACTCAGTGTTCAGTGAGCCACTAACCAGTTTAAAGATAGATGATCCAAACAATTTTTTCATGAATGAGCCTCAAAACCCTGCCAATATAGGCCAGATTTATGACAAAACTCTAACTCCACTAGACTTTGAGAAAGCCATCGACGACATGCCCATGCACTCAGCCCCAGGCCCAGACTCGTGGAACTCGGTGTTCATTAAAAACTGCAAGAAACCCCTCTCACGGGCCCTAAGTATGCTATGGAGAAGGAGCTTAGATACAGGCGAGATTCCACAGTCACTAAAAACAACAGATATAGCCCCACTCCATAAGGGTGGCAGCAAAGCAGTAGCTAAGAACTATAGACCAATAGCTTTAAAGTCCCACATCATAAAAATCTTTGAAAGAGTTCTAAGAAGCAGGATAGCAAACCACCTGGACTCCAAAAAATTGCACAACCCAGGGCAACATGGTTTCAGAGCAAGTCGCTCCTGCCTTTAGCAACTGCTGGACCACTATGATATGGTTCTAGATGCATTGCAAAACAAACAGAATGAGATGTAGTATACAGAGACTTTGCAAAAGCCTTTGACAAGTGCGACCATGGTGTAATAACACACAAAATGAGTGCTAAAGGGATAACCGGCAAAGTAGGCAGATGGATCTTCAATTTTCTAACCAATCGCACACAAAGAGTAGTGGTAAACAGAGTTAAATCAGATGCTGCCATAGTGAAGAGCTCTGTCCCACAAGGCACAGTACTCGCACCTATCCTGTTCCTTATTCTCATATCAGACATAGAGATGTAAACCACAGCACTGTATCATCTTTAGCAGACGATACTAGGATTTGCATGAGAATGTCATCCATTGAGGACACTGTTAACCTCCAAGAAGATATAAACCAAGTTTTCCAATGGGCAACAGAGAACAATATGATGTTCAATGAAGACAAATTCCAACTACTCCGTTATGGAAAACTGGAGGAAATAATAACTAGAACTGAGTATACTACAAACTCCAATCACACAATAGAGAGGAAAAGTAATGTGAGAGACCTGGGAGTGGTAATGTCAGAGGATCTCACCTTCAAGGACCACAACAATGCCACTATCGCATCTGCTAGGAAACTGATAGGATGGATAATGAGAACATTCAAGACAAGAGATGCTAAGCCAATGATGATCCTTTTTAAATCACTTATTCTTTCTAGGCTGGAATACTGCTGCACATTAACATCCCCATTCAAGGCAGGTGAAATTGCAGAGCTAGAGAATGTACAGAGAACCTTTACTGCACGTATAAGTTCCATCAAACACCTTAACTACTGGGAGCGCCTGGAAGCACTTGACTTGTACTCACTAGAGCGCAGGCGAGAGAGATATATCATAATCTGCACCTGGAAGATTCTGGAAGGACTGGTCCCTAATATGCACACAACAATCACTCCATACGAAAGCAAAAGACTTGGCAGGCGATGCAACATACCCCCAGTGAAAAGTAGGGGCGTCACTGGTACACTAAGAGAAAACACAATAAGTGTCCAGGGCCCAAGACTGTTCAACAGCCTCCCACCAACAATAAGGGGCATTACGGGAAGACCCCTGGTTGTCTTCAAGAGGGAGCTGGACAGATACCTAAAGACGGTGCCGGATCAGCCGGGCTGTGGCTCGTACGTTGAATTACGTGCGGCCAGCAGTAACAGCCTCGTTGATCAGGCCCTGATCCACCGGAAGGCCTGGTCGTGGACCGGGCCGCTGGGACGTTGATCCCCGGAATGCCCTCCAGGTAGACTCCAGGTAGGTAGACCCCATGAACCCACTCCCCTTTACCTTCGCCACCCCCTCTTTAACTGCTTTCTTCCCCCACACCCGTCATTAGCACCCCTACCCCATACCACCACCAGCACACTGCTGATGTATCTAATTTTACCAAATAATGATGAACAACCCCTCCATCACAGCCACACCCTCCACCACGACCTCTCCCTCCACCACAGCCACACCCTCCACCACGACCTCTCCCTCCACCATAGCCACACCCTCCACCACGACCTCTCCCTCCACCACAGCCACACCCTCCACCACGACCTCTCCCTCCACCACAGCCACACCCTCCACCACAGCCACACCCTCCACCACGACCTCTCCCTCCACCACAGCCACACCCTCCACCGCGACCTCTCCCTCCACCACAGCCACACCCTCCACCACGACCTCTCCCTCCACCACAGCCACACCCTCCACCACGACCTCTCCCTCCACCACAGCCACACCCTCCACCGCGACCTCTCCCTCCACCACAGCCACACCCTCCACCGCGACCTCTCCCTCCACCACAGCCACACCCTCCACCGCGACCTCTCCCTCCACCACAGCCACACCCTCCACCGCGACCTCTCCCTCCACAACAGCCACACCCTCCAAAACGACCTCTCCCTCCACCACGACTTCTCCCTCCACGACCACACCCTCCAAAACTACCTCTCCTTCCACCACGACCTGTTCCTCCACCACGACCACACCATCCACGACCTCCCCCTGAACCACGACCTACCCCTCCACCACAACCTCCCATTCCACTACGATCTCACCCATCCCTACGACCTCCCCTCCACCACGACCATCTCCCTCCATCACAACCTCCCACGCCACCACGACTTCCCCCCTCCACCACCACTTCTCCACCCACCCCCAGGAAAGCACTACCCTGGCAGTGGTGGTGGTGTAGGGAGGTGGTGTACAAACTATCCCTGAAAGGGGGGCAGTGATTGCCCAGTGCCTAATGAATGTTGCGTGAGTAGGAGGGACGAGGGTCCCCTGACATCTGGCACTGTGGCTCTCTTCCTTCCCCCTCACCATCCATCTGGCACTGGGAGGCACATCTGCTGCTTCCAGATCTCTCAATCACATGGTTGTTATACAAACACACATTTGTCTCGCGCTCCTCGTGTTTATACATTCTGTGACGTCATTTGCAGAAGTGGGATTATTAATATTATTATTATTATTAGTAGATGTAGTATTCTTAATAGCTGTAGTAATAATAATCGTAGTAAAGTAGTAGTACTATGCTCCACAGTCAGCCCTCCTGGCCCTATATCACTCTCTTATTTACCCCTATCTCACCTATGGAATTTGTGCATGGGGCTCAACAACAAGTAACCATCTCAGACCACTAATTACCCAACAAAAGGCTGCAGTTAGAATGATAACAAATTCTCACTACAGGCAGCACACTCCACCAATATTCAATACACTCAACCTACTCACCATACAAAACATCCATACTTATTACTGCACCTATTACATACATAGAACACTCAACTCTGATATTAACCCTCCCCTCAAACATCTCCTTGCCAACCTCAACAGAACACATGACCATAACACAAGGCACAGATCACTCTTTGATATTCCTCGTGTCCATCTCACGCTATGCAAAAACTCAATGCACATAAAAGGCCCTAAAATCTGGAATTCATTACCTGTAAATATAAAAGAAACACTACCTGTTTATAAATTCAAGTCTCTTCTCAAAGATCACTTACTCACCCAAAACCAAATAAATACTGAATAACTGAACCTTATAAATTGTATATCTTAAATGTTTCTCACAATTATATCACATAAATGTTAAACCTAAAACCCAATCTAACTTTATTATTTTTTAAATTCACTACCTAACAGAATACTCCATTCTACTGAATTTCACCAGCACCAGCGCGGGGGCCCGGAACACCATCACCGCGCGCACAACCAGCGCACCGCACCGCGCAGCCCAGCGACCGAACACCCCACCCGCGCGTGGGGAATACCCCCCGCACCAGCCCGGAACCAACACCCGCGCGGCAGCAAACCCGCAGCACCACCAGGGAAAACCAACACCAGCGAGGGACGGCCCGCCCGGAAAACCAACCCAGCGCAGGGTACCGAGCCCCAGCACCGGGAAAACCAACACCAGCGCAGCGTCCAGCGCACCACCCGGCGCAGCACCAGCGCCCAGCCAGAGCAGCAGACCAGCACCAGGAAAACCAAAAACCAGCGCGCGTTCCCCGCAGACCCGCCTCAGCAGGCACCCACCGGGAAAAAAACACCAAAGGGGGACCCGCGCAAGCCTGCGCAACCACAGCACAAAACCCCGGAACCCAACCCAGCGCACCACCCGCAGCACCAGCACTGCAGCAGCAGAAGCACCAGGAAAACACCAGCGCAGCAACCAGCCAAACCCCCACTAGCAGCAGCAGCACCAGCACCGGAACACCAACACCAGGGGAGCGGGAAACAGAAAGCACTAGCGCAGCGTACCACAGCCCAGCACCAGGAACACCACACCAGCAGCAGAGCACCAGCGCACCGGGACTGCAGGCGCACCAGCACCGGGAACACCACAGCAGCGTCCCCGCAGCACCAGCACGGAGAGGGCCCGCACCGGGGAAAACCAAACCCGCGCAGCGTCCAGCGCACCAGCCCCCGCAGCGTCCAGCAGCACCAGCACCAGGGAAAACCCACCCGCAGCGACCCGCAGCCCCGCACTGCGCGCAGCACCGCACCGCACCAGGCAGCAGACCAGCCCAGGAAAACCCCACCAGCGCAGCGTACCAGCGCACCGCACGGCAGCGCACCCCCACCGGAACACCAACACCAGCAGCAGCGTAAAACAGCACCAGCACGGCAGCGACCGCCCGGAAAACCAACACCAGCGCAGCGACCCCAAAACACCACCCGCGCAGCGCCAGCGACCAGCACCAGGCCCAACACCAGGCAGCGCCCAGGCCCAGCCAGCACAGCAGACCGCACCAGGGAAAACCAACACCAGCAGGGGCCCCCGCGCACCAGCACTCGAGGGACCAGCACCAGGCCCAACACCCGCGCGTCCGCAGCACCAGCACCAGAACACCAACCCGCGAGGCACCAGCGCCCGCACCAGCAGCGCGCACCGCCCAGGAAAACCAACACCGGGGCGGGCCCCGCGCACCGCACTGCAGCGCAGCCCACCGGAACCAAACCAGCGCAGCGCCAGCAGCACCAGCCTGGCAGCGACCAGCAGCACCAGCACCAGGAACACCCACACCGCGGGCGTCCGCGCCCGCCGCAGCAGCAGCACCAGCCCAAAAAACACCAACACCAGCAGCGTACCGGCACCAGCACCAAACACCAACACCGGCAGCGTACCAAACCCAGCCGCAGCCCAACCGGAACACCAACACCAGCGAAGCGTCCAGCGCCCAGCCTAGCGCAGCGTACCAGCGTCGCACCCCAGCGGCAGCAGCAGCAATCCAGCGCACCAGCGCACCAGCGCCCAGCACCAGCCCGCAGCCCAGCGCACCAGCGCACCCGCGCACCAGCCCAGCCAGCGCACCAGCGCCCAGCCAGCGCCCAGCGCACCAGCAGCACCAGCGCCCGCACCCGAACAGCAGCACGAGAGTAGTAGGTCGGAAACACTTGTCCCGTTTTCTGACCAACCAACCTAAGTTTCCATGGTAACACCGGTCAAGCTTTTTTAAATTATGCTGCGAAATTTCACCCTGAGCAAATGTTGTCTCAGAAAAAAGTTTTTATTTCTTCAGAATCATGGTTACTAATCTAATCCTGTTTGAATTGAAAAAAGAAAAGAAGACAGGGTGGGGAATACTGTGGGGGGAACGAGTTTCCGACAACTCAAGAAGGTCAGGAGGCACTGACAAGATATTACCGCACATTTAATATATCAACCGTGGCCCATTTGAAATTAGAGACTAACCGGGTTTTAGGAACCCGATCGAAGAATGTTATACACCCTCTTGGGTTTTTGCCGTCAACCTCCAAATGATCGACCAAATAAAAAACCAGTGACGATGCAAAGGTCTGCACGGAGATTGGTACCAGAATTTATTTGGAGGAGGAAAGAGAAAAAGAGGAGAAGAGAGAGAGAGAGAGAGAGAGAGAGAGAGAGAGAGAGAGAAGAGAGAGAGAGAGAAGTTGACCAACTGAAGGCAACACGTAGAGTTGAGAACGGGAAAAGATCACACATACAGAATACTTAAGAGATTGATAAAATGGACAGGGACAGGCTAAAAAAATCTACCCAAAAGGACTCGCGGCAATTTTTAATTTAAAAAAAATTTTGGGTTTTAGAAAAATATAGGAAAGCACGGGGTCTGGGGGGAGGGGTTGGGGAAAGGGGGAAAAATTCAAACAATTAAAATGACACCGGGAAAACCGGGAGGGGCGGGAGGAATTTTTGGGCTTTTGGGGGAATTAAAAAGAAATTCAAAATATTTCTTTTCTTTCCCAAAAAACGGGGAAAATACCCACATCTGACCGGGCCCACTCAGACAGGAGGGGACTTAAAAGATGACAACAAAAATGGTAAAAATTTTGAAACCCAGTAGATTCTTTTTTGGGAAACACTAATCTTCTGAGGATCGAGGGCCAAATGTTTTCCCATGAATGAGCCTAAAAACCCATAAATGTACCAGATTTCCGACTTCCCCCAACCCCGGGAGGGGAATTTCAAAAAAAGCCTTGGAAACCATCCCCATACCCCACCCCCGGGCCCAGACTCAAACCCTGTTTTCATTAAGAACTGAAAACCTCTGGGTGCCCTAAGTACCCCATGGAGGTGGAGTTGGGAAAGGGGTGAAATTCCAGTCATTAAAACAACGGATATAGCCCCCCCCAAAGGGGGCAGCAAAGCATTAGCTAAAAACCCTATAACCAAAGCCCCTGACGCCCCACATCATAAAAATTTTTTAAAAGAGTGCTAAGTAGCAGGAGCAAACCCCGGATTTAAAATCTGCAAACCGGGGCAACATGGGTTCAAGGGGCCGCTCCTGCCTCCAAAACCCGGGGGAATCACTATGAAGGGCCTTTGGATGCACTGGAAGAAAATCAAAAAGGGAGATGTAATATACACTGACTGCAAAACATTTGAAAAATGGATCATGGTGTAATACCCCGAAAAAAATTTAAAAGGAAAACGGGGAAAAGGGGTGGGGATGGATCTTCAACTTTAAAAAACCGAACACAAAGAGTAGTGGCCCAAAGGGAGTTAAATGGGAGGCTGCCATAGTGAAGACCCCCCCAAAAGGCAAAAGTACTCCCCCATCTTTTTAATCCTCAATCGACATAGACAGAAAATATACATCAAGAAACCTTATCACCCTTTTTGGGATGATACTAGGATCTCAGAGGCTGTCATCTGCTGAGGACCCAGTTAACCCCCAAGAAGATATAAACAAAGTTTTCCAGTGGGCAAGGGAAACAATATGATGTTCAATGAGGAAAAATTTCCCAACTGCTCCGTTATGGAAAACTGGGGAGAAAATTAATTTGAAAAGAACCAAGACTTCCCCAAACAATAGAGGGGAAAAAATAATGAAAGGGACCTGGGAGTAGAAATGTCTGAGGATCTAAATTTCAAGGATCACAACGGTGCCACGATCGCATGCAAAAAATGGGGGATGGAAAATTGAGAACTTTCAAAACGAGAGATGCCAAGCCCATGTTTCCTTTTTTTCAAACCCCGGGTTTTCTTTGGGGCTGGAATATTGCTGTACTTTTAACATCTCCTTTCAAAGCAGGTGAAATTGCAGATTTTAGAGGGTACAAGATCCTTTACTGCACGTATAAGTTCTGTCAAGCACCTTTTAAATAATAACGCTTGGACTTGTACTTTCTCGTTTGGGAAAGCAGGAGGGGGAGATATATCCAAAAACCGGGGAAAAACTTGGGAAAGGGAAAGGTCCCAAATCTGCACAAGAAATCCTCCCCAAAAGTAAAAGACCGGGCGGCGAAAAAATGCCCCCAAAAAAATAGGGGGGGCCTTGGGTACAAAAGAAAACACCAAAAGGCCCGGGGCCCCAAAACGTTCAACAGCCTCCCATCAACATTAAAACCAAAAACCCCCGGCTGCCCTTCAAGAAGGGGCTGGGCAGTTTAAAGTCGGCCGGGTCAACCGGGGGGGCTCCCTACGTTGGGCTGCGTGCGGGCCCGCAAGGGCCCGCCTGGGTTTATCGGCCCCCGATCCATCGGGGGGCCCCGGTCTGGGCCGGGGGGGGGGGCGTTGATCCCCGGAATAACCCCCGGGAACCTCCAGGTAAAGTAGGCATTGAAGTGAAAACCCTTTTGTAAATTTTAAAAAAAGGTTAGATAAAAAAGATGAGGGGGTTTGGGGGGTTTGGGGGGGTGTGGGTGGGTGTGGGGGGGTGTGAGGTGGGTGTGGGGGGGGGTGAGGTGGGTGTGAGGGGGGGGGGTGTGGGTTTGGGGGTGAGGGGGGGGGGTGTGAGGGTTTTTTTTGAGGGGGGCCTGACCTTTTACATGGGCCAAAGGCCTGCTGGGAAATGCCCTTTTTTCTTTTGTTAAAGAGCCGAGAAATTATCATCAGACATCACGCAGATTAAAACTGTTTTTTCCCCCGTAAAAAAAAATTGTGGCCTCCCGGGGTACTGGTATGTAAATGGGGGGTTCAAAAGGAGGGGGAAAAGGAGGGGGGTTCCCGGGGGCAGGAGGTGTTCAAAAAGGCAGGGGGGTTCTAAAAGGCAGGAGGGGAAAAAGGGGGGGTTCTAAGAGGCGGGGGTGTTCCCAAAGGAGGGCCAAAAGGGGTGTTTTAAAAGGCAGGGGTTTCCCCGAGGCAGGAGGTGTTCTAAAAGGCAGGGGGGGTTTTAAAGGAGGCAGGGGGTGTTCTAAAAAGGCAGGGGTGTTTAAGAGGCAGGGGTGTTCTAAGAGGCAGGGGTGTTTCTGGGAAAAGGGGAAAAGGGGGGTGTTCCCCCGAGGGAAGGAGGGTTCCAAAAGGCAGGGGTGTTCTAAAAAAAGGCAGGAGGTGGGTTTTAAAGGGGGCAGGGTGCAAAGGGGGGCAGGGGGTGCCCGGAGGGAGGGGTGTTTAAAAGGCGGGGTGTTCTAAGAGGCAGGGGTGTTTTAAGGGGGCAGGGGTGTTTAAAGGGGGAGGTGTTCTAAGAAAGGGAGGGGTGTTCTAAAAGGGGGGTTTTAAAAGGCAGGAGGTGTTCAAAGGAAAAAAAAGGGGGGGGTTCCCCGAAAGGGAGGGGGTGTTCTAAGAGGCGGGGTGTTCTAAGAGGCAGGGGTGTTCCCCGAGGCAGGGGGGGTTCTAAGAGGCAGGGGGTGTTTTTAAGAAAAGGGGGGGGGTTTTAAGAGGGCAGGGGGTTCTAAGAGGCAGGGGGTGCCCCAAAAGGCAGGAGGGGGTTCTAAGAGGCAAAGGGGTTCTAAAAGGCAGGGGTGTTCTAAGAGGCAGGGGGGTTTTAAAAAGGCAGGGGTGTTCTAAGAGGCAGGGGGGCCCAAAGGGGGGCCAAAAGGGGGTTTCTAAGAGGCGGGGGTGGGTTTTAAGTTAGGAGTGTTCCCAAGAGGCAGGAGGTGTTCTAAGAGGCAGGGGGGTTTTAAAAACAGGGGTGTTCTAAAAAAAAAGGAGGGGTTTCTAAGAGGAAGGGGGGTTCTAAGAGGAAAGGGGTTTCCCGAAGGGGTTCCTTTGGGGAAAGGGGGAAAAGGGGGGGAGGGGTTTAAAAGGAAATTAAAGGGGGCAATTCAAACGGGGGCCCCCGGGGGGGGAAAGGAGGAGGGAAGGGGGAAAGGGGGGAAGAGGAGGAAAAGGGGGAGGGGGGGTTTTAAAGGAGGGGGTTTAAAAAATTTTCTAAAAGGAGGGGGGAAAAAAGGAAAACCCCAAAAGGGAAGGGTAAGAGGGAGGGTTATGAAGGGGGTAAGGGCCGGGGAGGGGGGGCTGGGAATTCCCAAGACAGGTGCTTTGGGGGGAGGTGTTTAAAGGGGTGGGGGAAGAGGAGGAAACTGGTGCCAAGGGGTTTGGCCAAAGGTGGGGGTTTAAGAGGGAAAGGGGGTGTGGGTGTGTTGGGGGGGTGTTTGGGGTGTTTGGGGGGGTGTTTAAACCAAGGGGTTGGGAGGTTGGGTTTCAAGGCCGGGGTCCTTAAGGGCAAAAAGGGGCCTCTTGGGCCCAAAGGGGGGGTTTCATACCTTTCTTTAAAGGGAAGGGGGTTTAAAACCTGTCCCGACATCCCCCCAAAAACAGTTCCGGGGGGGTTTCTGAATTTTTAAGGGGGAAAAAGACCCAAACATTTCCCCGGGAAATTTTGGGGGGGTTTTTTAAACCCGGGTGCCCGGGCGGGGGGTTCCAACATTTTTTAAAGGGGTTTGTCCCTAAAGGGGGGAATTCCCGGGGATTCTTTAAAATGGGTTTAAATTTGCCCAAACTAATTTCCCGGAAGAAGGTGTGTGTGTGTGTGTGTGTGTGTGTGTTTAATCACCTAATTGTGGTTGCAGGGGTAGATTCATAGCTCCTGGCTCCGCCTCTTCACTGGTCGCTAGTAGGTTCCCTCTCCCCCTGCTCCATGAGCTTTGTCATACCTCTTCTCAAAGCTAAGTATAGATCCTGTCTCCGTTACATCACTCTCCAGACAGTTCCGCTTTCTGATAACTCTGGTACTGAAGAAGTACTTCCTAACATCCCTGTGAATCATCTGAGTTTTCAACTTCCAGTTGTGACTCCTTGTTGCTGTGTTACATCTCTGAAAATTTCTGTCCCTATCCACCTCGTCAATTCCTCGCATTACTTTATATGTTGTACCTTTGCACTTTCTCTAATTTCTAATTTACACCTGGAAGATACTGGAGGGATTGGTCCCAAACCTACACACTGAAATTACTAATGAACACAAGAGGCTTGGCAGACGATGCAGGATATCTCCAACGAAAATTAGGGGAGCAAGGAGTATACTAAGTCTTAAAGGACCATAACTCTCCAACCGTCTTCGTTCATGCGAGCGGCGAGTATTATCAGCTTGATTGATCAGCCCAACAACCAAAAAGTCTGGTCTAAGACAGTGCCGCTGGGGCAATGACCTCCGGAAGCGACTCCAGGTAATAATGCCAATGTTCTCCGCCCGAGACCTAGACTCATGGAACTCCATATCCGTCACGAACTTTAAGAAGCCACTATCTTGTACCTTAACACAGAAAACAACGTAGAAGTATCCTGGATACAGGCGTTATCTCCCCAGTCATTAAAAATCGCCTGTATTGCTCCGCTCCATAAAGGTGGCAGTAAAGTAATTCAAAATTTATTGACGATTAGCATCAATGTGACACATTAACAATATCAATGAAAGGATTTTAGGAGCAAGATTGTCAATTTTTTCACAACCCAGAGCAGCAGGGGTTGACAGCAGGTTGCTTCTTTCACAACTGCTGGACTTTTATGGTATGGTCTTTAATGTATTAGAATACAAGTAAAATGATGATTTACAGTATTGAACAGTGACTTTACAAAGGCCTTCAACAAGTGCAGCCATTGTGTGGTAACTCACACAATGTGTACAGATGGAATAACTGGAGAGGTGTGAGATGGATGTTTAACTTCCTAGCAAACAGAACCCACTGAATTAGTAGTAAACACTGAAACTGTTGGCTGCTTCGGCGTGGAAACTTGCTTCTCAAGGCACAGTGCTCTCCTCACTTCTCTTTCTCATCCTTATATCCGACATAAACATACACTCTACCATCATATCTTCAGTAGACGATGTGTCCTACCCCAGTAGGAGGACACAGTGGACCTTAAAACTGACTTAAAGTTTTCAGTCGGAAAACTTGATGCTTAAGAACAAATTTCATTTACTACACAACAGAAAAAAATTAAGAGATAAAGACAAACTCAAATTATTCAACAAAGGTTTGATATAATGATTCCCGAGATCTCACAGTTAAGGATCCCAACATTGTTATTATGACAATAACAAGGAAACTGTTCTCTCTCGGGGCTTTACCCTACTCGAGGCGGTCAAAATTACAAACGGAGAATATATAGAGAACCTTCATTGCTCGTATAAATTTAGTAAAGCTCTTATATTACTGGGAATGCTTGTAGTTTTGGAATGTAGACGAGATAAATGCTTCATAAACTATACCAGGAAAACTATGGTAAGATTGGTTCCAAACCGCACAATGGAATAACTCCTTATGAAAGCGAGAGGCTTGGCTGACAGTGCAAAATACCTCCAGTGAACTCCAGTTGTGCGTTGTGTACACTAAGAAAAAACTCAATAAGCTTAAAAGGTTCAAGCCTCTTCAAAACCCTATTCTATTTGACAGCCACACACATAGATAACACGTGGAGGGACACTCAAACGAGTGCTCAGAACTATCCCAAGATTTAGTAAATCACAAGTCATGGTAAGCTAGTGAAGGGAGTGAGCGAGGCGTGTGCTGGTGACCAGCTTAACACCAGAGGCTCATGCAAGGACACGAACCTTACCACCACCACGTGAGAGGGAAGCGTTCAAAGCGATGAAATTAAGAAAAGGAAAATCGCTATAAACCTCAGATTCTGAGAAAAGATCAAACTCCTCATCGTAGCGGCAAGCGTCTTTTACTGTATACAAAACGGCGACTCTCATTACGGCTTAAGCGACGCTGGGAACACGTGAACACCCGTGCCCAGGCGAGGCGGGGGAAGTATACCCGGGGACGACTGAGGACTGACGACCCGGAGTGACGGATACTAATGACACAACGGGATTCCAGACGGTGGTTTCCTGAGCTGTTTGACGCACTGGGTGGCGGCAATGATGGACACGGCGCAGGGAACCCCATTGATGATGAGGCAGGACCCCATGTGGGTGACCGGATAGGGGGGCCCCCGTGGATGATGGGACAGGGACCTTCGTGGGTGACAGGACAAGGGCCCCCGTTGCATGAGGAAAATCAATGGGGACAGTATGACAGTATTGCCTGTTCTCTAGCTGTGTAACCCTAGTTATCTTTACAGGTGTCGATTCATAGCTCCTGGCCCTGCCTCTTAACAACTATCAGTCCAAAAAACTATCAGCTTGCTTTACAGATTCCTGGCCCTCAGGACATGAGCATACCTGCTCTTAAAGCTGTGTATAGTATTTACCCTCAACTCTGCCAGTTGTTGGGACTCACTGCGGTGTCCTACCACAGACGTCTGGCCGTCCTCACAGCAACATTTGTGCTCCTGCCATCGAGAAAGTACAGCAGTTTTACAAGTTATTCCTTATTAAACAACAGAAATGCAGAGTGGAATAGATACGGTAATGTTATATTTATGTAAGCGCTAAACCTGTGTGGGTTATTCATTTTGTTGGTATTTCAACAGCCTTAGTTCAGATCAAGGCGCCACAAGTAACACTTGTAAACACTATTAAAATTACGATAAAACATTCTCCTGGTTATTAACCCAGGATGCCTCCAAGAGAGGCAAGAAATATGGCAAAAGAGGCTTTTATTAGTGCGACGTTTCACCCCCAGGAGCCTCATGAGGGTGAAGATTGTTGAACTAGTAGTCAGCTACTCCATACTACAACCTCACGGTTTGCTTCCCATTTGGCAGGAAGCCGTCTATAACGGTAGACTTCACCACAAATCTCGGCCCACCCGGTAACTGAACCACGTTGCTTACCTACCTGGAGTGTATTCCGGGGATCAACGCCCCCGCGGCCCGGTCCATGACCAGGCCTCCAGGTGGACCAGGGCCTGATCAACGAGGCTGTTACTGCTGGCCGTACGTAGTTCAACGTACGGATCACAGCCCGGATGATCCGGCACCGACATTAGGTATCTGTCCAGCTTCCTCTTGAAGACAACCAGGGATTTATTGGTAATTCCCCTTATGGCTGGTGGGAGACTGTTGAACAGTCTTGGGCCCCGGACACTTATTGTGTTTCCTCTTAGTGTACTAATGGCGCCCCTACTTTTCATTAGGGATATGTTGCATCGCCTGCCAAGTCTTTTCGTGGGGAGTGATTTCTGTGAGCAGGTTAGGGACCAGTCCCTCCAGGACCTTCCAGGTGTAGATTATGATGTACCTCTCTCGCCTGAGCTGCAGTTGTGAGCCGAATATTTTACCACTGAGCTTCGGGTTAGGAATATCAGTGTGACGAGTTGGTAAACAGAGAACACCGAGGCATAAGCTCAGAGACAGAGCACACAACCCTCCCCCCCCCCACACAAGGCATGATACGCCACAACAGGAGTCAAGGAAAGTCGCTACAGGGACCAGGGTAGGCCTCTGCGGGCCTTACCTACCCGAGCCTACCCCCTGTAGGTCTCTACAGCGAGTAGGCCCGGCCAGAGGTGCAGGTATTGTCAATGGACGCCTCATTGAGATGAAATGAGGCGGAGGTAATAATGTGAGGCCAGTGTGGCAAGATCATGTGGTGGGTAGACTGACTGTAAGACTGGTGTTGTGTGGTGGGTAGACTGACTGTAAGATTGGTGTTGTGTGGTGGGTAGACTGACTGTAAGATTGGTGTTGTGTGGTGGGTAGACTGACTAAGATTGGTTTTGTGTGGTGGGTAGACTGACTGTAAGATTGGTGTTGTGTGGTGGGTAGACTGACTGTAAGACTGGTGTTGTGTGGTGGGTAGACTGACTGTAAGATTGGTGTTGTGTGGTGGGTAGACTGACTGTAAGATTGGTGTTGTGTGGTGGGTAGACTGACTGTAAGATTGGTGTTGTGTGGTGGGTAGACTGACTGTAAGATTGGTGTTGTGTGGTGGGTAGACTGACTGTAAGATTGGTGTTGTGTGGTGGGTAGACTGACTGTAAGATTGGTGTTGTGTGGTGGGTAGACTGACTGTAAGATTGGTGTTGTGTGGTGGGTAGACTGACTGTAAGATTGGTGTTGTGTGGTGGGTAGACTGATTGTAAGATTGGTGTTGTGTGGTGGGTAGACTGACTGTAAGATTGGTGTTGTGTGGTGGGTAGACTGACTAAGATTGGTGTTGTGTGGTGGGTAGACTGACTGTAAGATTGGTGTTGTGTGGTGGGTAGACTGACTGTAAGATTGGTGTTGTGTGGTGGGTAGACTGACTGTAAGATTGGTGTTGTGTGGTGGGTAGACTGACTGTAAGACTGGTGTTGTGTGGTGGGTAGACTGACTGTAAGATTGGTGTTGTGTGGTGGGTAGACTGACTGTAAGACTGGTGTTGTGTGGTGGGTAGACTGACTGTAAGACTGGTGTTGTGTGGTGGGTAGACTGACTGTAAGACTGGTGTTGTGTGGTGGGTAGACTGGCTAAGATTGGTGTTGTGTGGTGTGTAGAAATTTACTCAACTGTTGCTGCTGCTACTGGTGTTGTTATTACTGTTGCTGCTGCTGCTCCTGCTACTGCTACTACTAGTATTGCTACTCCTGTTATTACTGTTGCTGCTGCTGCTACTCTTACTGTCACTGTTGTTACTGGTTACTGTTACTGTTACTATTGTTGCTGCTGTTACAGCTGTTACTGTTGCTACTGTTACTGTTTCTGCTGTTTCTGTTACTGTTGCCGCTGTTACCGTTGCTGCTGTTATTGCTGCTGCTGTTACTGTTGCTGCTGTGACTGTTGCTGCTGTTACTGTTGCTGCTGTTACTGTTACTGTTGTTGCTGTTTCTGCTGTTGCTGTTACTGTTGTTGCTGTGACTGTTGCTGCTGTTACTGTTGCTGCTGTTACTGCTGCTGCTGTTACTGTTGCTGCTGTTACTGTTGCTGCTGTTACTGTTGATGCTGTCACTGCTGTTACTGTTGCTGCTGTTACTGCTGCTGCTGTTACTGTTGCTGCTGTTACTGTTGCTGCTGTTACTGCTGCTGCTGTTACTGTTGCTGCTGTGACTGTTGCTGCTGTTACTGCTGCTGCTGTGACTGTTGCTGCTGTTACTGTTGCTGCTGTTACTGTTGCTGCTGTTACTGTTGCTGCTGTTACTGCTGCTGCTGTTACTGTTGCTGCTGTTACTGTTGCTGCTGTTACTGCTGCTGCTGTGACTGTTGCTGCTGTTACTGTTGCTGCTGTTACTGCTGCTGCTGTGACTGTTGATGCTGTTACTGTTGCTGCTGTGACTGTTGCTGCTGTTACTGTTGCTGCTGTTACTGTTGCTGCTGTGACTGTTCTGATAATTAGTGTATCATTTAATAGTGTTGTTGTTGTTGGTGTTCTCCCTGACCTGACAGCGGATATGATGTTCATGTTTGTGTGCTGCTGTCATTGTTACGGCTGTTGTTGTTGTTGTTGTTGTTGTTGTATAGTGTTCTAATGGTGGTATTTTTTTATTGGTTTATGGTTGTTTATTATTGTTGTTGTTGTTGGCGTCATTGTTGGTTTGTTGCTGTTGTTTTGCTTCTGTTGTTCTTGTAAGTCACGTTGCTTCTGTCGTTTTAAAAAATCACTTAACAACAGAGACGTCGTACAACCCCCCCCCCACACATTGCCCTTGATGACAATGATAATGATAATCATTATGAATATGCAAATTGGCATCCATAAGAGTGCAACAGCAGTCCTCACCATTTTTTTTAAGACTGATGTTGCAAAAGTTTGAAGCCAATCAAAAAAGGCGTTCTTAAGATACAGTGTCCCGTGGCCTGGTAAGCAACGCTCTTGTTTCATACACTGAGTGTCTGTGGTTCGATCCCCGGCAAGGGTGGTAACATTGGGCGTGTTTCCTTACACCTGCTATCCCGCTCACCTAGCAAGTGTTAGTCGGTGTTAGTCGACTGATGTGGGTGGCATCCTGGGAGACAAGACTGAAGGACCACAATGGTAATAAGACAAACAGTCTCTCGATAACGTACTGACTTTCTTGGGTTATCCCGGGTGGCTAACCCTCCGAGGTTAAAAATCCGAACCAAATCTTATCTTGAGGGAACTCTGAGGAGAGTAAATAAAAATACCCCAACAACCATTACTGGCTCATCCTGCCAGGTAAAAAAAAAAAAAACTAATTTGACAGCGACTTAGCAGTCAATGTGAAGACTGTCAACATTACTTGTGTGCGGCCGCGGCAGATGGAAAATGATAACACGAAAGTCAAAATTATTCCAACAACAACAAAAAAAAAAAGGTAGGGGAAGAATCTTCTGATGGGAAAGTAATAGAAAGATGTAAAAACTTGATAAATTGTTTCATGGCATTTTTCACAAGATCAAACACGAGTTGTGGGAAGTCATAACATTCACGAGAATCATGTACACGCACACAACCATGCAACGTAACAGAGTAACTCACTGAATACTGAAGTAACGAACCGAAGCTTCAGAAAAACCAGCTCGGAGAGTCAGCAAAATAAACATAAGATAACCTGAAGACAGCAAAAGTAAAATCTATAATAAAGAAAGTTGGCAGACAAGAGATTGAAATCTACAGAACTGCATCTGATAAATGTATCATGTACAGTGAGAGAGAAAAATAAGCGAGAGAATAAGTGTAGTACCCGGGGATGTAGGGACTTCACAGTTCATCAGCTTGAGTTCAGAAATAAATCCTGAATCAACAGCATTAACCTTGGAATATATCATGCTGGCAGAGATTAGCCAGGAATGGGAGGGAATAGACAGATTTTTACGCGAAGGCCTAAAGTACTTACAGAGTGTCGCACCCACAGGAGCTGCAACACATGTGGAGGTGCAGGTCGGCATCAAGGCGTTCCCATGGATAAAAACATACCTGGGAACAGGAAAAAAAGAAAATGAGTTAGTGTGAGGGATGGAAAGTGAGGATGCTTAATCACTAAGCAGGTCATCGTCTGACAGAGACGTGTGTCAGGAGACATTACAGTGACGAACCAACCACCTACCAGAGACCTCACTGAACCGCAAGGTGTCAAGGAGCACAGAGAGACCAAGACAAAAACTGTGTAGTGGTGGGGAGGGAGGGAGACATTATTTGTCTTGTTGTAGATGTCTCCAAGACACCTTGTCTGTTTATCTCCCCCCCCTTCCTCCATCTTCCCCCTCCTCTCCTCCTGACAACATCGAGCAACACTACACTGACAGTAATTATTCTGGGTGGACGTGGGCCGTCGCCTCAACACTCCCCTGACACCACCTAAACTATTATGCTAATTTATGATGCTTTTTGTGTGTCGAGTTTTTCCACGCCTTTCAGCTTTTTTTTTAAAGACCTGGGAACACATCATGAATATCATAATCATCTTTCATAATGATGCGACAAATGGGGAGTGCAACTAGCTGTTTAAATGTGCCTTCCGGTATTAGGACCAGGATCATTTAACCAAAGTATTGTTGATGTAAGAAAGATATAAACTCTTTCGTGGGTCTTTATCGTCTATTTGTGAGTACGTTACCCCTTCTGTCTACTTGACGTCTCGTTGCTTCTCTCGTCTCGTTGCTTCTCTCGTCTCGTTGCTTCTCTCGTCTCGTTGCTTCTTGTCTCGTTGCTTCTCTCGTCTCGCTGCTTCTCTCGTCTCGTTGCTTCTCTCGTCTCGTTGCTTCTCTCGTCTCGTTGCTTCTCTCGTCTCGTTGCTTCTCTCGTCTCGTTGCTTCTCTCGTCTCGTTTCTTCTCTCGTCTCGTTGCTTCTCTCGTCTCGTTGCTTCTCTCGTCTCGTTGCTTCTCTCGTCTCGTTGCTTCTCTCGTCTCGTTGCTTCTCTCGTCTCGTTGCTTCTCTCGTCTCGTTGCTTCTCTCGTCTCGTTGCTTCTTGTCTCGTTGCTTTTCCTTCCAACATGTAAAAGGAAAAAAATTCTTCCAGCCCAGAAGACAATAACGAAGGCACAGTTTCATCTGAGTCTCTTCATCCGTCTCCTCGTATCAGACAATGATCAACACTGCGAGTCTGGAGAAAAGAGACATGTTGCAGGGGAAAGCTGTTGTTGGGACGAGGTTTCGCTCTGTGTAGAGCTTCATGGACTGCAACACTGAGCAAAACGTTGTCCAGTTTGGATTCAGTACGAGGCTCGAGAGCTTAGGATAACACACACACACACACACACACACACACACACACACACAGGAACCATACATAGCTTTAAGACGAGATATGATAAAGCTCATGGAGCAGGGAGAGAGAGGACCTAGTAGCGTCAGTGAAGAGGCGGAGCCAGGAGCTGAGTCTCGACCCCTGCAATCACAATTAGGTAATTACACAAGGTGAAGAACAGGAACAATGAACAAGTAGAGATAAAAAGAGGTAACGAATACAAAAAATGCAATGAATCACGAGAACAGGAAAACAAAGACAATATAATTAAAGCAAGTCACGGGTGCGACTCTCACTCGAAAATCTAGAAAATAAAGAGAGAGAGAGAGAGAGAGAGAACGACTACTACTCACGTGTTCAAACAATGATGTTAAGGTGTTGCTGTGGTCCCCCAGGCGCTCAGTTAGTGACGATAATGAGTTAGTGTTTCCCTCAGGCGCTTAGTGACGACAGTGTGCTACTGTTTGTGCCTCTCAGGTGCTCAATCAGTGATGAAAATGCAGTAAATGCAGTTATTTAGACTTGCAGTTGACACGGTCCACAGCCCCGTCATCACCATGACTAACCAGTTCATGATACACAATACTCCATTACTCGTCCCATCCTACAGCACCTCACTCCTCTTAATCCACAACTGACACACACATACACACACTGAAGATGGAACCATAACATGTTTCGCTACTTCATAGACCATCATCAAGTCACTGATGGATCCAAATTTCGCACTATTCAACGGTGAAGGAAAAAACGACGTTGCAGGACGAGCTTTCACTGGGACAACCCTGAAGGACAAGCTTTCACTGGAAAACCCTTGCAGGACAAGCTTTCACTGGGACAACTTTCCGCTCTGTGTAAGAGCTTTATCTCAACCAGTCGTTTATCGAAGCATTTAACTGACAGAGGTTCCATTTATCTGACGACTAATTAAGACACGAGACTGAGACGTCTCATTGCATTTCCAGTCAAAAACATGGGAGCAGCGTTACTGAACTTGATGGCGCTATGGTTCATTACAACTGGGCATATCTTGCTTATGAATGACAAAGTAACCTAATCTAACATAACCTACCCTAACGTAACCAAGCCTGGCCTAACCATAGCAAACTTAACCTAAGTAACAGGACGGGTATATAGAGGCAGGAAGAGGTAGTGGTAGTAGTAGCAGTAGTAGTAATAGTAGTAGTAGTAGTAGTAGTCTTGGCTATCCTTCCCATTTCATTGACTCTGCCTTCTCATGTGCTAAACGTAATTTCTTCTCTCCCAAACTCTCTACTCCTGGGAACTCTTCCGTCCTCTGCCTTCCCTACATTTCCGGTCTTTCTAATCTTCGTTCCTTAGACAACAAGCTTACTTTCCGCCAAACTAACACTCTTCGCACTAATCTCGTTCATACCTCTCCTCCCTCTACAGATGTTCCTGGTGTCTACTCTATTTCTTGCTCCTCCTGTCCTCTTCAATACTTTGGAGAAATTGGCCGATCTCTTTCTGACAGACTTAGGGAGCACAAAAATAGTGTTAGGTTTGCCGACACTAACAATGCTCTTTTCTGTCACGTCAGAGATCACAGCCATCCTATAGACTGGTCTTCTGCTGAAACTGTCTTCCCTACTTCCAACTTTAACAGTCGCCGTCTGGTTGAATCCTCCCTAATATACAACTTTCCTTGTATGAATCTTAGTCCTGGCTTCATCTCTGTAGATGCCTTCGTTTCCCACTACATTGTAAAATGCTCCAAACTTCAGAACACCCGTGACAACCTGATTCCTCCTTTTTCTTCTTCTCCCTCTTCCCCTTTCCTCTTTCCTTTTTTCTCTTCCGGGTTGTCTTTCTTTCTTCTGTCTTGTGTTTCTGTTCCTTCATTATTTATTTCATTATTTCCCCTCCCCCCACCTCTGTGTTCTTGCTCTCCCTCTGTGGGCACCTAGCTCCCTTGTGGGCACCTAGCTCCCATGCAGTGCTCCCCTTTCTTCGTATTTCACTGGCTCCCCGTCCTTACTTCCCCATTACTAATTCCTTCCATCTCCGCCACTACTACTACCACTACTACTACTACCACTACCACTACCACTACTACTACTACCACTACTACTACTACCACTACTACTACCACTACTACCACTACCACTACTACTACTACTACTACCACTACCACTACTACTACCACTACTACCACTACCACTACTACTACTACTACCACTACACTACTACTACTACCACTACTACTACTACTACCACTACTACTACCACTACTTCTACTACCACTACCACTAGTACTACTACTACCACTACCACTACTACTACTACTACTACCACTACTACTACCACTACTACTACCACTACCACTACCACTACTACTACCACTACTACTACTACCACTACTACTACTACCACCACTACCACTACTACTACCACTACTACTACCACTACTACTACTACTACCACCACCACCACTACTACTACCTGCCTATATATACCCGTCCTGCTCTGCATCTCGTTAGTGTGACTTTGTAAATGGTCAAAGTCGGACCGAAACGTCGTCGTAAGCTCCTCTCTTCTATGTGCGGGTTATTTGTGTATTTAACCTAAGTAATGTATTTCGGAAAATTCCTTTAAAATCGTATGTGAGAAATTGATCACTGCATCAAGAGAACCATTGGGCCGAAAAAAATGAAACAGAGAAGATACCGGAACGTTTTTCTTCCCAAATACAGTGGTAGCATAGTGGACTGTGACAGCGAATCAGCATGAGTGTCATTGTGGACACGGTAAATCTCCAAGCAGATATGAACCAAGTTTTCCAGTGGGCAACGGAAAACAATATGATGTTCAATGAGGACCAATTTCAACTACTCCGTTATGGAAAACTGGAGGAAATAATAGCCAGAACTGAGTATACTACAAACTCTAATTATAGAACAGAGCAGAAAAGTAGTGTGAAGGACTTGGAAGTGGTAATGTCAGAGGGTCTCACCTTCAAGGACCACAACAATGTCACTATCACATCTGCGAGGAAACTGATAGGATGGATAATGAGAACATTCAAGACAAGGGATGCCAAGCCAGTGATGATCCTTTTTAAATTATTTGCTCTCTCTAGGCTGGAATACTGCTGTACATTGAACATCTCTATTCAAGGCAGGTGAAATTGCAAATCTAGAGAATGTACAGAGAACCTTTGGAAATATAAACACAAATGCAGTATAATGTGATCCTTTATTGACAACGTTTCACCCACACCATTTATTTCCACAGAGAACCTTTACTGCACGTATAAGTTCCATCAAACACCTTAACTACTGGGAGCGCCTGGAAGCACTTGAATTGTACTCAATGGACTGGCCCCAAAACTGCATACAGAAGTTACTCCCTACAGTGCAACATACCCTCAATAAAACGTAGGGGCGCCATTAGTACACTAAAAGAAAACACAATAAGTGTCTGGGGCCCGAGACTGTTCAAAAGCCTCCTACTAGGCATAAAGGGAATTTTCAATAGACTCCTGGTTGCCTTCAAGAGGGAGCTGGACAGATACCTAAAGTCAGTGCCCGATCAGCCGGGCTGTGGTTCGTACGGTGGACTACGTGCAGCCAGTAGTAATAGCCTGGTTGATCAGCCCCTTATCCCCCGGGAGGCCTGGTGAAGCACTAGGCCGCGGGGGCGTTGACCCCCGAAACACTCTCCAGGTGTAGAACCACTGTACACCTGCAAGAGATAGTGTCAACACGTGGTTCAGAGAACCGCTAGAATGATGAATTAAGACACATGTGCAACACTTGGGTATCTTTATTGTGGAAATATTTCACCAGCCACAGTGGCTTCCTCAGTCCAGTACAGAGAAGAATGGTTGAAGATCAGAGTGAGTCTGAGGTAATCAGTCCCTCAGCCTGGCAGCAATGTGATGAGTACATCAGTGTTGACAGAGTACATCACATGTACAGTGTTGTGCTACAACTACTGCCAACACTAGAAATAGTAAACAGTCCTTTTTTTTTAATTCCAGTGAGTTGTGTGGAAACTTAAAACAGTTGTGACTGGTTTATGGACCATTGTATTTCCGCCTGACCAGCCGTTTATTATTTATTCTTTGGAAAAGGAAGAGTTTCCGGCTTCCTTTATATGTAGGTTTCACTTGTATTTTGCCAGCGGTGAAGCCTGAGGCTTCCCACTCTCCCTCATGTCTTACTTATCTTTATAATCCTATCTTGCTTCCATATCTTCTCTCTCTCTCTCTCTCTCTCTCTCTCTCTCTCTCTCTCTCTCTCTCTCTCTCTCTCTCTCTCTCTCTCTCTCTCTCTCTCTCTCTCTCTCTTCTGCACACTTCCTTTCTTGCCTTTAAATGGTGTCTTGTTCAATGCTCCATTTTCTACCCTACTCTCTGTCTCTCTCCTCCTCCTCCTCTCTTTCCTCCTCCGCCTCTCTTGCCGCCTCCGCTCGCTCCTCCTCCTCCTCTCCCTCCTCTCTCTCTCTCTCCCCCTCCTCCTCCTCCTCTCCCTCCTCTCCTCCTCCTCCCCCTCTCTCCTCTCCCTGTTTTTTCCTCCCTCGTTGAAGTTAACTTCTACTCTGTCATTCATTCGTCTTCACTTCCTCCATTACTCGGATTACACAGTGTGTGCTGATGCTAGGCCTATCCCCGCCCTCCAGGCCTATCCCCGCCCTCCAGGCCTATCCCACGCCCTCTAGGCCTATCCCCCGTCGCCCTCTGTGTCTATCCTCAGCCTTGTAGACTTACTGCTCAATAGCTACTGTTCCATCTTCTGTACCTACTGTTCTGTAGTCTGCACCTACTGTACCTACTACCCATTCTCTGTACCTATTGCTCCGCCTCTTTATTTCTGCCTGATCAGCCGGGTTGTGGTGCATACATTGGAGTACGGGCGGCGGGCACTAACAGCCTGATCGATCACGCCAGCAACCAAGAAGACTGGTCTGGGACCGGAGGGCGGTGACCTCCGGAACAGACTCCGAGTCGAGTCATGTGGGGTGTCATGGGTGGGGTGTCATAGGTGGGTGTGTCATGGGTGGGGTGTCATAGGTGGGTGTGTCATGGGTGGGGTGTCATAGGTGGGTGTGTCATGGGTTCGTTTGTCCTGGGTGGGGTTTCTTGGGTGGGGGGACATGGGGGGCGTTTCTTGGGTAGGGAGGGTCTTGTGGGGGGCAGGTGGGTCTTGAGGGGGTAGGGGTTGGCCGGGAGGGGGGAAAGGAAATACTCCTGGGGGGGTTATGGGGTGTCAGGAGCAGGAGTGGGGGGGGGATGACTCAAGACGGCCCACCATTCAGCAAGTTTACTGAGCCTACACTTAGTGCGGCCCAGATGCTGGCCTACCCAGGACCATCTGTCTTCTTACCTCTCTCTTTACTACTCCTCCTTACCCTCCCAACCCACCCCCTCCCCCTCCCTCTCCCTCTCACCCTTCCTCTGGGATAAACACTTGAACAGGGAATACCTAATACCTGAAGGATACTTCCACGGATCAACACCCCCGCGCCCCGTTCCCAGATCCGGGCTCCTAGTGGATTAACGCCTGATCAAGGAGGCTGTTACTGCTGGCTGCACCTAGTGCAATGTGCCAACCACAGCCCGGCTGGTCCAGGTTCCTCTTGAAGACACCCAGAGGTTTGTTGGTAATTTCCCTTATGTACAGAGGGAGGGCACTGGAGAGTCGTGGTCTCTTAAGGGGGCTGTGATCCCCTTCTTTCTCTGTTCTGACATCTGGAGAAGCAGATATGAATCAAGGGTGTTATGAATTCATTTCCTAATACCACTAATAATGTGTTGGAAGCTCTGGTCGTTAAAACTGTAAAGTTAAAACTGGAAACTAAAATCTACATCACAAACAACCAAGATACACCGTCCAGGCGGTTCCAAGACCAGTTACTGGAAAAGTGAGGCCTGTCTTGAAGACTTGTCAATCCCAGCCCCGGGGTTACTGTTGTCTGGAAACTTCAATTTAAGACGCTTAAAATGAAAGACTGCGGTACTGACTGTAATAGCAGAAAGGGTCCCAGGAGCTAGAAGTCTCATACTTCTGAGTTACTGAGTCTCTGTGACAAACTCGCCTCATGTCAACAAACAGCAGAACACTTGACCAGAAAATATCTTATGTTTGTTGATGATAACCTACCCCTCCATCCTGCCTGCCACCAGCTGCCCTCCCTTCTGCCTGCCACCAGCTGCCCTCCCTCCTGCTTGCCACCAGCTGCCCTCCCTCCTGCTTGCCATCAGCTGCTCTCCTGCTTGCCATCAGCTGCCCTCCCTCCTGTCTGCCACAAGCTTCCCTCCATCTTGCCTGCCACCAGCTGCCCTCCCTTCTGCCTGCCACCAGTTGTCCTGCCATCAGTTGTCCTGCCACCAGTTGTCCTCCGATCTGTCTGACACCAGCTATACAGCAGAGAGGCAAAGACAGAGAGAGAGAGAGAGAGAGAGAGAGAGAGAGAGAGGTATAGGGGTGGGTGTATCTGTGTACTGAGCTATATATAGTTGCAGGGGTCGAATCTCAGCTCCTGGTCATTCCTCTTCCTACATTTTGGTTGTGCTTCCCCCTAGGCTCGTAGGCACTATCATATCTATTCTTAAAATTATGTATAGTCATTCCACTTCCTGCTGCCTTAATTAATTCTGATTTTCGTGTGAAACGTCTGTTTTTTTTTTTTCCTTCTAGTTGTGCCTGTGTATCCTCATGAAAAATCTGTCCCTGTCCATCTTACCAAAGCCTCTGAGTATTTTTGGTGTCGGTATCATTTCTCCCCTGGTTCTTTCATTTTTAAATGTCGCAATTTCTATAAGCTTGCCATAGTTGTGACTCTGGGACCAGTCTCGTTCCCTGCCTCAGCATTCTCTCTAGGGTTACATGCTGGTGCCTCATACTCTAAAATGGGTCTGTTATATGTTGTTTATAAGCCGCTAATGACTTTTGTTGAAAATACTGGAAGTTAATTTATTTTTTGGCTACCTGGAGGTTACCTGGAGGTTATTCCGGGGATCAACGCCCCCGCGGCCCGGTCCATGACCAGGCCTCCCGATGGATCAGGGCCTGATCAACTAGGCTGTTACTGCTGGCCGCACGCAGTCCGACGTACGAGCCACAGCCCGGCTGATCCGGCACTGACTTTAGGTATCTGTCCAGCTCTCTCTTGAAGGCAGCCAGGGGTTTATTGGCAATTCCCCTAATGCTTGATGGGAGGCTGTTAAACAGTTTTGGGCCCCGGACACTTATGGTGTTTTCTCTTAGTGTACCAATGGCGCCCCTACTTTTTATTGGCGGCATTTTGCATCGCCTGCCCAGTCTTTTACTTTCGTATGGAGTGATTTCTGTGTGCAGATTTGGGACCATTCCTTCCAAGATTTTCCAAGTGTAGATTATGATATATCTCTCCCTCCTGCGTTCCAACGAGTACAAGTCAAGTGCTTCCAAGCGTTCCCAGTAGTTAAGGTGCTTGACAGAACTTATACGTGCAGTAAAGGATCTCTGTACACTCTCTAGATCTGCGATTTCACCTGCTTTGTATGGAGATGTTAATGTACAGCAGTATTCCAGCCTAGAGAGAACAAGTGATTTGAAAAGGATCATCATGGGCTTGGCATCTCTCGTTTTGAAAGTTCTCATTATCCATCCTATCATTTTCTTTGCACGTGCGATCGTGGCACTGTTGTGATCCTTGAAAGTGAGATCCTCAGACATTACTACTCCCAGGTCCCTTACATTATTTTTCCGCTCTATTGTATGGCCGGAGTCAGTAGTATACTCTGTTCTAGTTATTATCTCCTCCAGTTTTCCATAACGGAGTAGTTGGAATTTGTCCTCATTGAACATCATATTGTTTACCGTTGCCCACTGGAAAACTTTGTTTATATCTTCTTGGAGGTTAACCGCGTCCTCAGCAGATGACAGCCTCATGCAGATCCTAGTATGATCTGCAAAGGATGATACGGTGCTGTGGTGTATATCTCTGTTTATGTCTGATATGAGGATAAGGAATAAGATGGGGGCGAGTACTGTGCCTTGTGGAACAGAGCTCTTCACTATGGCTAACGAGCATTCGCTGCAGAGGTCATCTGGTTGGTGTGTGACTCTGGAAATATGACTGGCACTATGCTCACCCTCAGGTCTTCCTTCTTGAGTGAAGTTTGCAGATTTTGTCTTGAGTCTATACTCAACTTCCGGTCTTCTTGACCTTTCCCGAGTTTTCATAACCTTCCATGTTGCAGGACTTGAATACCAGTAACCATTTGTATTTTGTTGGATAACTAGAACCTTCAAAACAAGGGATGCCAAGCCACTGATGACACTTTTCAGGTCAGTCGTTCTCTCCAAGCTGGAGTATTGCTGTGTATTAACAGCCTCCTTTAAGACAGGTGAAATTGCTGAGCAGGAAAATGTACACAGAATCTTCACAACTCAAACACCTAAATTACTTGCAGTGCTTCAGGCCCTTACAGCTTACTCCTTAGCAGTTAGGCGACAAAGATGCACCATAATCTACACCTGGAAAATAATGGAGTGATTGATACCAAACCTACACACCGAAATTACTACTTATGAATACAAAAGGCTTGGCAGACGGTGCAGGATACCTCCAGTGAAAAGCAGGGGAGCGATGAGCACACAGAGAGAGAACTCAGTAAGTGTTAACACGCCTTCCTGGTGGAGAAATTTCACGAACTCAGGTCATACGAGTGACTCTTAACATACAGATCAACTTCCATCCGCATCCATGTCCGGGGTTTTTCCGGTCGCATCTGAGTGGGTTGTACTCAGGAATCCACATTTCGTTGTCAAAGTGACTACGTACGTTGGCTTCCGTAAAGGTAATAAACTGCACTTCCTTTAATAATTTACATAAACAATATTTCTCTTAACAGGTATCATGATACGTGCAATTTATATACAGTGTACAATGCACTTTCTACTGCAACAGACATTTTTATTTACATGTGTAAGTTTTTGAGTTCCTAATCGATATAATGTTTCTCTGCCGTTCAGTTCCTCCACGTTGTTCCCGTTCCTTTTTATTTGTTGACCGTTTTTTTTTCCACTGGGTAATATCCGGCGACTGCGATAATCTCATGTTCCGCCTGACAGGTCACTAAGCCTGGTGGCAGCCTGTCTACCTCAGCAACACAGCCGCCGCTGATAACAGTCACCAGTTGTCGTGGCTTGGGTTGCCAGCGTGCACTTCCTCCGCCAGGCAAGTGACCACCGGTGATCACCACTTGTCGCCACTTGACCGCCGTGACGGATAAAAATCACACGATCGAGCACATCTCGAGGACTTGGAATCTAGTAAGCGGGCGACAAATTCTGCATTATGGAGAATTTAAGGAGCACAGAATAATCGTGGAAAATGAGCATCCTACGTGGGAGGAAGCAGGCTCAGGTAGCCGGACTGTCAACAGTCCGGAAATGCTGAGGTGGTGTGGCCAATGTGTTCCTTTGAGGGGCAGCTGGGGGAGGGGGAGGACCTTCCCAGGACCCACACCCCCAGGAAGCTACCCGGGGGGGGGGAAGGATTAGCGACGGAGAGGCACGTTAGATGACTCCGAAGATGCTTTTGTTAGCATTCGACGAACAGACCCATAGATCACCAGGACCCGTCCCCAGCAGGCACCAGCAGCCCCAAAGAACACCAGGACCCGTCCCTAGCAGGCACCAGCAGCCCCATAGATCACCAGGAACCGTCCCCAGAAGGCACCAGCAGCCCTATAGATCACCAGGACCCATCCCCAGCAGGCAACAGCAGACCCATAGATCACCGGGATCAGTCCCTAGCAGGCACCAGCAAACCCACAGATCATCAGGACTCGTCCCCAGCAGACCCATAGATCACCAGGACCCGTCCCCAGCAGATTCATAGATCACCAGGACCCGTCCCCAGCAGGCACCAGTAGACCACCATTATTCGTGCTCAGCAGACCCATTGACCATCACCGTCCCCAGCAGACCGCCCAAGCCGGAAGATGGGCGGGGATATCAAAGGCTGTGGGTGTAGGGAACAAGACCTGGGGTCGGGGGAGGGGAAACGCTGCAGGTGTGTACAGAGGAAGCTGAAGGAAGCAGGGTACTGGAAAGGGTAGGAAGCAGGGTCCTGGAAGGGGCAGGAAGCAGGGTACTGGAAGGGGCAGGAAGCAGGGTACTGGAAGGGGCAGGAAGCAGGGTACTGGAAGGGGCAGGAAGCAGGGTACTGGAAGGGGCAGGAAGCAGGGTCCTGGAAGGGGCAGGAAGCAGGGTACTGGAAGGGGCAGGAAGCAGGGTACTGGAAAGGGTAGGAAGCAGGGTCCTGGAAGGGGCAGGAAGCAGGGTACTGGAAGGGGCAGGAAGCAGGGTACTGGAAGGGGCAGGAAGCAGGGTACTGGAAGGGGCAGGAAGCAGGGTACTGGAAGGGGCAGGAAGCAGGGTACTGGAAAGGGTAGGAAGCAGGGTCCTGGAAGGGGCAGGAAGCAGGGTACTGGAAGGGGCAGGAAGCAGGGTACTGGAAGGGGCAGGAAGCAGGGTACTGGAAGGGGTAGGAAGCAGGGTACTGGAAGGGGCAGGAAGCAGGGTACTGGAAGGGGTAGGAAGCAGGGTACTGGAAGGGGCAGGAAGCAGGGTACTGGAAGGGGCAGGAAGCAGGGTACTGGAAGGGGTAGGAAGCAGGGTACTGGAAGGGGCAGGAAGCAGAGTCCTGGAAGGGGCAGGAAGCAGGGTACTGGAAGGGGCAGGAAGCAGGGTACTGGAAGGGGCAGGAAGCAGGGTCCTGGAAGGGGCAGGAAGCAGGGTACTGGAAGGGGTAGGAAGCAGGGTACTGGAAGGGGCAGGAAGCAGGGTACCGGAAGGGGCAGGAAGCAGAGTACTGGAAGGGGTAGGAAGCAGAGTACTGGAAGGGGCAGGAAGCAGGGTCCTGGAAGGGGCAGGAAGCAGGGTACTGGAAGGGGTAGGAAGCAGGGTACTGGAAGGGGCAGGAAGCAGAGTACCGGAAGGGGCAGTAAGCAGGGTACTGGAAGGGGTAGGAAGCAGGGTACTGGAAGGGATAGGAAGCAGGGTACTGGAATGAGCAGGAAGCAGGGTACTGGAAGGCGCAGGAAGCTGGGTAATAGAAGGGATAGGAAACAGGGTACTGGAAGGGGCGGAAACGGGTCTGGAAGGGGGAGCAGGAAAAAGGGTCTGAAAGGGCGTGAAGCAGGTCTGGAAGGGCGCGAAAGCGGGTGCTGGAAGGGCCGCAGGCACGTATGGAAGGGGGAGGGAAACAGGGGTCTGGAAAGGGCAGGTGGGAGTGGTACAACCTGGGTTTATGGGTTGATGAAAACGTTCTGTGGGGTTAAAATTTGGGCAGCACTGAAAATTGGGGTGGTGTCTGTAATCCCAAGCACTATTGAATAATCTGTTTTTGGATAATTGGACAAGGATCGACTACTTTTAAACCAAGTGGGGTGGATTGAAGGGGAGTCCTTTTTTTATTCACGGGGATTTTAAGCTTTTAGAAACCTTTTTTCAGTGATGTCTGTGGGCGTGACATGGGGTAGGTGGTGTCTGTGGGCGTAACATGGGGTAGGTGGTGTCTGTGGGTGTAACATGGGGTAGGTGGTGTCTGTGGGTGTAACATGAGGTAGGTGGTGTCTGTGGGCGTAAATTGGGGGGGGGTGGTGTCTGTAGTGAACATGGGGGGGGTGGGTTTTTTTGGTGGACAGTGTCTATGGGCTGTCAGGGCGGGGAGTGTCTGGTTTTTGTGTCAGGGTGGGTAGTGTCTTGGGTGTGTCATGGGCGGGCAGTGTCTGGTTGCGTGTCATGGGTGGGCGTGATGGTGGGGGTGTCAGATGGACTTCATTTGGGGGTGTCATGGGTGAGCAGTGTCTTGGGGGTTCATGGGGGGGTTATCTGGGGGGTTTGTGGTGGATGTTCAGGTGGGGGGGGTCTGGGGGGGCGTGCAGGGTGGGCGTTTTGGGGGGGTGCATGGGGTGGGGGGTGTTTGGGGGGGCGTGTCGGTTGGTGTGTCATGGGTGAACAGTGTCGGTGGCGTGTCGGGTGGGCGTGCTAGGTGGGGGTGGGGTGGGCGTGTCATGGGGGGGCGTTCAGGGGGGGCTGTCGGTGGGGGGGTTTATGGTGGCGTGTCTGGGGGGCTGTCATGGGTGGGTGTCATGGTGGACGTGTCGGGGGGGTGTGTCATGGGTGAACGTGTCTGGTGGGGTTCATGGGTGGGGGTCATGGGTGGGTGTCATGGGTGGGTTGTCATGGTGGGGGTATAATGGGTGGGCGTGTCGGGTGGGCATATTGGTGGGCATTCATGGGTGGGCGTGTCATGGGGGGGCGTGTCATGTGTGGGTGTCATGGGTGGGCGTGTAATGGGGGATGTCATGGGTGGGGGGTTCATGGGGGATGTTGGGTGGGTGTGTCATGGGTGGGGGTGTCATGGTGGGTGTGTCAGGGTGGGCTCATGGTGGGAGTTCATGGGTGGGCGTGTCTGGGTGGGGGTTGTCAGGGGGAGTGTCGGGTGGGGGTGTCATGGGTGGGTGTGTCATGGGTGGGCGTTAATTGGGGTGTTGGGTGGGCGTCATGGGTGGGCGTGTCATGGGTGTGCGTGTCATGGGTGGGTGTGTCATGGGTGAGTGTGCCATATGTGGGCGTGTTTGGGTTGGGGTGTCCGGGGGGGCGTTGTCATGGGTGGGCGTGTCATGCGTTGGTGTGTCTGGGTGGGGTGTCGGGGGCTGTCATGGGTGGGGTGCATGGATGGACGTGTCGGGTGGGTGTTCATGGGGGGGCGTGTCGGGGGGGCGTGTCATGGTGGACGTTCTGGGTGGGCGTTCGGGGGGGGTGTCATGGTGGACTGTCATGGGTTGGTGTCATGGGGAACAGTGTCTGGTGGGCGTTCGGGTGGGGGTGAGGGTGGGGGTGTCATGGGGGGGGTGCGGGGGGGTGTGCAGGTGGGTGATAATGGGTGGGCGTGTCTGGGTGGGCATTCTGGGTGGGTGTTTGGGGGGGCGTGTCATGGGTGGGGGTGTATGTGTGGGTGTCATGGGTGGGCTTGGGGTGGGAGTGTTATGGGGGGGCGTGTCATGGTGGGGTATGTCGGGGGCAGTGTGTCATGGGTGGGTGTGTCATGGGGGGGGTTTTTTATGGGTGGGCGTGTCCCGGGGGGGTTGTCATGGGTGGGCTTGGTGGGGTGTCATGGGGGGGCGGGCATGGGTGGGTATGTCATGGGTGTCATGGGTGGGTGTGTCATGGGTGGGCGTGTCATGGGTGGGCGTGTCATGGGGATGTATGGGTGGGCGTGTCATGGGGGGTTTCATGGGGGGGCGTGTCATGGGGGGGCGTGTCATGGGTGGGGGGTTCGGTGGGGTGTCATGGGGGGGTGTGTCAGGGTTGGCTTGCGGGGTTATGGGTGGGTGTGATGGTGGGTTGTCATGGGTGGGCTCTGGGGGGGCGTGTCAGGTGGGTGTGTCTGGTAGTGTGTCATGGTGGGCCCTGTCGGGGGGGGTTGTCATGGGTGGGGTGTATGCGTTGGGGGTCTGGGGGGAAATTTGTCATGGGTGGGGGTCATGGGGAGGTGTCATGGGTGGGGTCATGGGTGGGGTGTGTTTTTGGGGTTCGGATGGGTGTATGGGGTTTTCGGGTGGGCGTTGGGGGGGCGTTTATGGTGGACTGCGGTGGGCGTTCCCGGGGGGTGTGTATTGGCGGTATGGGTTGGTGTCATGGGGGAAAAGTGTCTGGTGGGGGCGTGTCATGGGTGGGGTGTCATGGGTGGGCGTGTCATGGTGGGCGTGTCTGGGTGGGGGTTTCTGGTGGGTTATAATGGGTGGGCGTTCGGGTGGGCATATCGGGGGGGCACATGGGTGGGGGGGTGTCGGGTGGGCGTGTCGTGGGGTGTCATGGGTGGGCGTGTAATGGGGGGGAGTGTTATGGGGGCCCCTGACGGTGGGTATGTCGGGCGGGGTGTGTCATGGGTGGGTGTCATGGGTGGGGGGTTTTTTGGGTGGGGGGTATTTGGGGGGGTGTGTCATGGTGGGCGTATGGTGGGGGTCATGGGGCTTATGGGGGTATTCATGGTGTCTGGTGGGTGTGTCATGGGTGGGCGTGTCATGGGTGGGCGTGTCATGGGGGAGTGTGTCATGGGTGGGCGTGTCTGGGTAAAATGTGTCATGGGTGGGCGTGTCATGGGTGGGCGTTCTGGGGGGGCCCTGTTGGGTGGGTTGTCATGGGGGGGTGTGTCATGGGTTTGGGGTGGGGGTGTCATGGGGGGGTGTGTCATGGGTGGGGGTCATGGGGGGCTCATGGGGGGGTTCATGGGGGGGTGTGTCATAGGGGGTGTGTCATGGGGGGGTGTCGGGTGGGGGGTCATGGGTGGGTGTGTCATCTTCCTCATGGGAGTGTGTCCCAGGTGGGTGTCTGCGGGTTCTGGGTGGGTGTCGGGTGGTGTGTTGGGGGGGTGTGTCTGGGTGGGGGGTTTATGGGTGGGGTTTATGGGTGGGTGGTTTATGGGTGGGCTGTCTGGGGGGCTTTTCATGGGGGAGCGTGTCAGGGGGGGTGTCAGGTGGGCTGCGGGTGGGGGAGTCGGGTGGCAGTCATGGGTGGGAAATTTTATGGGTGGGGGTTCCCCGGGGGGCGTGTCAGGGGGGGTTGTCTGGGGGTGTCATGGGTGGGCGTGTCCCGGGTGGGTTGCGGGGGGTGGTCTGGGGGCGTGTCATGGGTGGGTTTTGGGTGGGCGTGTCGGGGGGGCGTTTATGGGTGGGCGGGCATGGGTGGGGGTTGTCTGGGTGGGTTCTTTGGGGGTCATTGGTGGGCGTGTCGGGTGGGTGTGTCGGGGGGGCGGCCTTTGGGCGGGATGGGTGGGCTGTCCGGGGGGGTGTTCATGGGGGGGCGTGTCATGGGTGGGCGTGTCATGGGTGGGCGTTCTGGTGGGCGTGTCATGGGTGGGCGTGTCATGGGTGGGTTTTGCTGGGTGTTATGGGGGGGGGTTCCGGGGGGGGCGTTCTGGGGGGGGGTTCGGGTGGGTGTATCTGGGTGGGTGTGTCATGGGTGGGTGTGTCATGGGGGGGCGTGTCATGGGTGGGTGTGTCATGGGGGGGCTGCTGGGTGGGGGTGTCCTGGGGGGGTGTGTCCTGGGGGGGTGTGTCATGGGTGGGTGTTTGGGTGGGTTTTCATGGGTGGGGGTGTCATGGGTGGGTTTGTCATGGGGGGTGTGTCATGGGTTGTTGTTTTGGGGTGTATAATTGGGTGTTCATGGGGGGGTTTCATGGGTGGGTGTGTCATGGGGGGGTGTGTCATGGGTGGGTGTGTCATGGGTGGGTGTGTCATGGGTGGGCATGTCATGGGTGGGTGTGTCATGGGTGGGCGTGTCAGGTGGGTGTGTCATGGGTGGGCGTGTCTGGGTGGGTGTGTTGGGTGGGGGCAGGGTGGGTGTTCATGGTGGGGTGTCATGGGTGGGTTGTCTGGTGGGGGTGTCATGGGGGGGTGTTCTGGGTGGGTGTGTCCTGGGTGGGCATGTCGGGGTGGGGGTGTCTGGGTGGGGGGGTTTATGGGTGGGGGTTTTCTGGGGGGGGTGTGTCATGGGGGGGTGTGTATGGGTGGGCATGTTTTGGGGGGGTTGTCATGGGGGGGTGTTGGGTGGGTGTTGGGGGGGTGGGAACCACCAATGTTGGGGCTAAAATACAAACAAAATAATACAATTAAGACTAATATCACTATCAAAAAGATACTGGAAAACCTTACTATGCAATAAGATCTGATGTTTTATAATAAGATACTGATCTTCTTCAATAAGAATGATAAAACACTAGAATGTAATCTTACTACAATAAATCATTTACTATCAATGAAAACTTTTTTTTTTAAAACTGTTTTATTGCAATAAAATACGTGCTTACTTGCAATAAATCTAATCTTACTATGCAATGAAATACGATTTATATGAATAAATGATGCTTCTATGCAATAATCGTGCTTACTATGAAAAGATCGAGCTTCTTGCTAAAATCTGATCTTATGCAAAAGGCTGATCTTACTATGCAATGATGCATCTTACAGCAAAATACTGATGCTTACTTTCAATAAAAGAAAGTGTTTCTAGAATAAGAATGACTTACTATCAAAAGAAAGATGCTTACATGCAATAAGATACTAAACTTTATCAAAAGATATGATCTTATATGCAATAAATGCCGTGTTTTCTTACAAAAAATACTGATCACTGCAATAAGATATGACTTACATGAATGAAAACTATTCTATGCAATAAATCTGATGCTTTTCAAAGATCGTCTTACTATGCAATAAATATGATGCTTACTTTCAATAAGATACGTGTTTCTTGCAATAAGTCTACTTTTATCAAAAGATTGTCCTATAAAATAAACCTCTGGGAAATCATTCAAAATACCTTTTTTTAAAACTCTACTGGCTCTTTTACTTCCGGTCTTTGGGAGCTCTCCCCCTTTCCCTTTTCTATCTTTTCTTCCTTTTTGATGTGGCTGTAATAACATTGGGTCAGATTTTTTCAGCTATCCATTCTCAAATTTCTGGGCCCCTTTTTTTCATCCCGTATATTTGTTTTTGGCTCTTGGCTCCTGTGTTCTTTTCCTTCTCCCTGCTCTAGTATGGCGGCTCTCTTATCTTTTTTTGTTTCTTTGCTCCCGGGTGTGGGCTTCCCCTCCCCCGCAGCTTCTGGGTGCATTTCCATTTTTTCATGTCTTTCCCTCTAGTTCTCTTTCCCCTGCCCCCATAAAGGAATTGCCTCATCCCAAAATCACTCTTTTGGCTTTTTTCCCCCCCTTCCATGCCTTCACTCTCCACTTTAATTCCCCAAGGTATTCAAACTCAGGCCATGTAATCCCCTTAGTGCCGGGGGCCTTTGTTTAATATCATTGTTCGGAACCCCAGGGTGAAAACAGTGCCTTTGTTCATCCTTTTCTCTCCCCTCTCTGGATGTGTCCCAAAATGTTGGGTTTAAATTTTTCCCCCCCCCCAGCATCTTAGCTCTCACATTTCGGTCCCCGTGTGGCTCTAAGTTTTCCAGTGTGTACTCACCCTTTTAGGCTGCAGGGGTCGGGCAAGTGTGTGTGTGTGTGTGATTTAACTTTTGAACAGAGGAGGGAAGGGGAGGGGGAGGAGAAGGGAGAGAGAGAGAGAGAGAGAGAGAGAGAGAGAGAGAGAGAGAGAGAGAGAAAAGATAACGAACGAACTATGTTCTCTCCTTTGCAACTAACACCTGGATCTAGGTTGAGATCCATGCTGGGTCTGGTCCCAGGAAGAACAGCCGGTGAGGTCCGCCGAGTGCTTGCACCTGTATCACTCAGCCCCGCGGCCACTCACCGACATACTCAATCACCTCCACAGCGACAGCAACACAAACAAAAACTGAAGTCACGCCAGGAACTCCTGGGTGAGGCAGGGGTGAACAGCTGCGATTGGGGAGGGTGGGCGCGTCCCCAACATCTGGGTGAAGGTAGGGTGTGGGAAGCGCAGGTGGGGAGCATCTGTAAACATACAGGAGTTGGTAGAGGCAGCAGAGACGGTTATGGAGAGGCAGCTGGGCCCAGCTTCACAGACACAGCAGCAACAGCTGAAAGCCACAGCAGCAGCTGGGGGTAATAACAGCCGTGGCGTCCCCAGACTCCCCGGTTATCTCGGGAATAATGATTCCCACATACGCATAAGGGCGAGAGACTGCTCTGGTAGCTGCCAATTAACTAGCCACTCTGCACACAATGACGAGCCACCATATGGGCTAAACACAAACAATGCATGCGTAGGAGGCGTGGGACAGCCAGCTACATAACTCGTGACAAGCTTTGGTATGTATGTGATCAACCTTCAACATGAGAAGGAAGACATCGCAGTTGGTCACTCACAACCCAACCTTACTCACCGATTCGTTTATCTAGTTCTGAAGCTACTGAAGGTGCTAGCTTGGATCACTCTTCTGGGCAAATTAAAATGGTTCGTCATATTACAGGACAGTGTCGCAAACTATGGAATTTTAAGGTCCTGTGCGAAGAAGTCTGAGCCAAGTTCATCGTACTTGTACCAAGAGAGTTATCATCGTGTCAAGTCTTGCCCGCCTGTTGGGAAGAACATTTCTCTTAGTTCCTGGAGAGGAAAAGAACAGGAGTTTCACTGGAAAAATAACGGATCATGCTTTCAATCTGAGAGGCGCAACTAGCGGAGTTTGATTTGTTGAGATCAAGCAGCTGAATCTGTCACTGCAAGGAAATATGACAAGCGACTGAACAGACATCAGAAACTGAAACGGTCTGAAACGACTGAAAAAAGGGTGTCTGAAGCAACTGAAATAGCGGGTCTGAAGAAAGCTGAGAAAGGTGTCTGAAGCAACTGAAATATGGGAAAAAATCTCCCTTCAGAAAAAATGAACTACGTGAGAACATACAGAAGACAAAATAACAGACTTTTTACAACCTACTGGAACATATACAGAAAACTGGTTATAACTATGACGATAATCTTTAAAGGGGTGGAGAGTGAAAGCCAGCGGAAGGCCTCAGTCGGATGACCAAAAGCTCCAGATGCGGGTCACCATCTAAGACCTGCATCAGAAACCTGACCTGTTTCCTGTGAACCCTACATGTAGGTACAGCGAAGGAAATGACTGTAGTAACTACAATGTGTAGTTAGTTATTGGTCTACTGTTATTCAGGTTACTGCTTCCATGTGAAGTTTATAATGTAAGGTGTTTGTATTGTGATTATTATTATTACAATCAAAGAAAGCGCTAAACCGAATAGGGGCATACAGCTGTATTGTGAATAAATGTATTAGTGTCATCGCTTGAGTGTACGTGGATCAGACACGCAGTGGACGACCAAACAGTGGATTTAATTAGGTACAATGACCTAGTAGTGGTGGTGGTGGTAGTGGTGGTAGACAATGGCGGCGCGGTGGTGTGTGGTAGTGACAGTGGCAGCGGCGGTGGTAGTAGTGGTAGTGGTAGTGGTAGTAACAATGCACGGCAGCGTGGTATGTAGTGTGTGGTAGTGTAGTAGTACAATGGCAGCAGCAGTGGTAGTCGTAGTGGTGGCGGTACAGCAGCGGCATAATGTGCGTGTAGTGGTAGTGTAGTAATGGTTGTAATGGCGGCGGCGGTGGTAGTAGTAACAGTGGCAGCGGCAGCGGTGGTGGTGTGTGGTAGTGGTAGTAGTGGTAACGGTGGCAGCAGCGGAGGCGGTGGCAGCGGTGGTAGTGATGGTAGTAACGGTGGCAGAGCAGCGCGGTAGTGGTAGCAGTGGAAGCGGCGCGGTGGCGCGGTAGCGGTGGTGAGTAGTGGTAACGTGGCAGAGCGGTGGCGGTGGTAGTGTAGTGGTAGTAACGGTGGCAGAAGCAGCGCAGTGCAGCGGTATTGTAGTGTGGTAACGGTATCAGAAGCGGCGCGTGGCAGTGGTAGTGTGACGGTGGCAGAGCGGCGGCGGTGCGGCGCGGTGAGTGGTAACGGTGAGCGGAGCAGCGGCGGTGGTGTGGTGGTAGTGACGGTGGCAGAGCGGCGCGGTGGCGGTGGTGGTGGTAACGGTGGCAGAGCGGCGGCGGTAGCGGCGTGGTGGTGAGTAACAGTGGCAGAAGCGGCAGCGGTGGCGGGCGGTAGTGGTAGTAGTAACGGTGGCAGCAGCGGGCGGCGGCAGCGGCAGCGGCGGTGTGGTGTGGAACGGTGGCGGAGCGCGCGTGGCAGCGTGTGTAGTAGCGGTGTAGTAGTAGTGAGTAGCAGAAGCGAGCAGTGGCGGTGGTGGTGGTGGTGAGTGGTACGGTGGCGAAGCGGCGCGTGGCGGTGGTAGTGGTGAGTGGCGGTGGCGAACGGTGGCGCGGTGGTGGTAGTAACGTAGGGAAGCGGCGGTGGCGGCGGTAGTGAGTGGTAACAGTGCGAAGCGGCGGCGGTGCGGTGTGTGGTAGTGGTGGTGGTAACAGTGGCAGCAGAGTGGCGCGTAGTGAGTAGTAACAGTGCAGAAGCGGCAGCGGTGGCAGCAGCGGTAGTAGTGGTAGATGGTAACAGTGGCAGAAGCAGCAGCGCAGCGGTGTAGTAGTGGTAGTAACGTGGCGAGAGCGGCGGCGGTGGCAGCGGTGGTAGTGGTAGTGGTGTGCGAAGCAGAAGCGGTGGTAGTGGTGGTGTAACAGTGGCGAAGCAGTGGCGGTGTGTGGTGGTGGTGGTAACGTGGCAGAGCGGTGGTAGTAACGAGTGGCAGAGAACGGTATCGCGGTAGTAGTGGTGGTGGTGCAGTGGCAGGAGCGGCAGCGGTGGCGCGGTGGTGGTGGTGTAACGGTGGCGAAGCGGCGGCGGCGGTGGTGGTGGTGGTGTAACGGTGCGAGGCAGCGGCGGTGGAGACAGTGGCAGAAGCAGCGGCGGTGGCAGCGGTGGTAGTAGTGGTACGGTGGCGGCGGTGGCGCGGTGGTGGTAGTGTGGTGTGGTAACGGTAGCCGGAGCGGCGGCGGTGGCGGCGGTGGTGGTGGCGGTGGTGGTGGTGGTGGTGGTGGTGGTGGTGACGGTGGCGAGCGGCGGCGGCGGTGGTGTGGTGGTAACGGTGGCGGAAGCGGCGGTGGTGGTAGTAGTGGTGGTGGTCGTGGCGGAGCGGCGGCCGGTGGCGGCGGTGGTGGTGGTGGTACGGTGGCAGAGCGGCGGCGGTGGTAGTGAGTGGTGCGGTGGCAGAGCGGCGGCGGCGGTGGTGGTGGTAGTGGTGGACGGTGGCGGCGGTGGTGGTGGTGGTGGTGGTGGTGAGTGGTAACAGGCCGGAGCGGCCGGTGGCGGTGGTGAGTGGTAACGGTGGCCGGAGCGGCGGCGGTGGCGGTGGTGGTGGTAGTAACGGTGGCGAGCGGCGGTGGTGGCGGCAGTGGTGGTGGTGGAGTGGTGGTGAGTGGTGACAGTGGCGCGGTGGTGGTGGTGACGGTGGCGGCAGCGGCGGTGAGTAGTGTGGTGGTAGTGGCGGCGGACAGCGGCAGCGGTGGCAGCGGCGGTCAGGGTAGTAGTAGTAGTAGGTAGTGGAGTGGTGTAAGTGGCGAGAAGCGGCAGCCGTGTAGTGATGTGTGAGTAACGGTGCAGCGCGCGGCGGCGGCGGTGAGTGAGTGGTAACAGTGGCAGAGCGGACGGTGCGGCAGTGGTGGTGGTATGACAGTGGCAGCGGCAGGCAGCGGCGAGCGGCGGTAGTGGTAGTGGTAGTAGTGGTAGCGGTAGCAGAGCGTGGTGGTGGTGTGTGTAGTAGACAGTGGCGAAGCGGTGGCGGTAGTAGTGAGTGGTGGTAACGGTGGCGAAGGCGCGTGGGTATGTAGTAAGGTGCAGAAGCAGCGTGTAGTATGGTAGTGTAGTGGTATGTGTAGTAGTAACAGTAGCAGAAGCAGCAGCAGTAGCAGCAGTAGTAAAAGCAACAACATTAGACGTACAAACTTTATATTAACATTTCCTATTTAGAATTATCTACCTATGCATATTTTAACCGAGAATAATCGTTCCTTTCATAGATTTTTTTCTGAGCCGCAGTGTGAGTGAAGGAAAGTGAGAGCAGGAAGATGCAGCCTCATCTTACATTGTCTTCACCTTGACTGTTGTGACTGAACTAGAGGAAGCATGACCGTAGCTTGTCCTAAGATGGCAGCAGTATTATAAGGTCGTCTGAGTTTCCTCATGTGTGTGTGTCAGAGAGAGAGAGAGAGAGAGAGAGAGAGAGAGAGAGAGAGAGAGAGACACTCTTGTATTATCAACAGAACAGTACCCGCAGCAACCGCGTCATCCTCCCCTCACTGACATAAGATGATAAGCACCTGCCACCTGAAACCGCAGGTCAGCGTCTGTTACTGCAGGTTGCACAGCAACCTGCAGCCTGTAGTGGCTGTGTACCGAGTCTGTGTGACGCACTCACTGTTAACACAACGTCCAGCATCACGTAGCAATAGCATAGTGACTCCAGTGATATTTTGTTTTTTACGAGACCTCTAAAGCTTGCTGTGAGGTACGAGAAGATACCCAAGAATTTTGACTAGCATCTGCATGGTACAGCTCTCGGAACACAAATGAAAGTATCCGGGTTCGATCTCGGAGCGAGCTGTTATCATCATTCTCGTCCTCTTCTACCTGGAGGGCATTCTACCTCTTTAATAGAAGGAGAATAATGAATATAATGTGTTTTTCCTTTTTCTTCTTCCTATTTCTTTTTTCTTTTTTTCTTTCTTTTTTCTTCTTGGTGTTGGGAGTCAGGTTTCACCAGCCTGGTTGAGTCTGGGACAGCCATCAGAAGTTCAACCTGGGGATGTAGTGGTAGTGATGAGGTGCAGGGGTAACCCGTCTTTACTGCCCCTGGCTTCAGGGGTGATGGGTCTGGTAAACCCTACCTGGGGGCTCTGAGGAGTTGACTTTTGAACCTGTGAGGGAGAGTCTGTTCCCCTCGTCTCAGAGTCTGTTCCCCGCGTCTCAGTTTGTTCCCCTCGTCCTAAACTGTGCTCCCCTCGTTCTAAATGGGTATGGGGGTAACTACTATTCACAGGAGGGGTATATCTCACTATCACTCACAGGATGGGTATGGAGTGACTACCACTCACAGGATGGGTATGGAGTGACTACCACTCACAGGATGGGTATGGGGTGACTACCACTCACAGGATGGGTATGGGGTGACTACCACTCACAGGATGGGTATGGGGTGACTACCACTCACAGGATGGGTATGGGGTGACTACCACTCACAGGATGGGTATGGGGTGACTACCACTCACAGGATGGGGTATGTCAATTAAAGCCGAACATTAAGTCAAGGGCCCCGAGGGAAATAAGTCACTGTTTGATGTTTTAGGATCATCCTGGGTAATGTACCCCATCTATGATAACTCTACTTATGTGTATCTGTACCTAAGTAAACTTACTTCATGTAGACCCAAGCCAGGGTCAAGGCAGGGATCGGGAGAGACTGCCATGTGTGTCGCCTTCATAGCGACATCTGTGGAACACGTTGTTCCAACACACGGTCACTCACTCGCTGCCGTAATGCAAATAGCAGCAATAACAGCGCCTGTGGCACAAATGGCACCATCCCAGCGCTCTAATTTGTAAATGGAAGGATTGACAGATTGTGGAGTGGAGCCAGAAGGGGTGTATCATATAGTGTGAGGCTGTCAGTCATCTATCACATATACAGGGTGTTTCAAAATGATCAACCCGATTTCAAAGCAGACTTTGAAATTGGTCCACATATTTGAAACACCATGTATGGTACACCATACCAACGCGCTGAAGAGGAAGAAGCAGGTGTAACTCTAGGAATCATAAAGACTGACACACTTATGCTACATATGGGAATCTTTAAGGAAACGTTTCGCCACACAGCTTCATCACTCCAATACAAAGCAGGGAGGGATAAGGAGAGGTGGAGTTTGAGGTAATCAGTCCCTCAGCCTGGAATCGATGTGTTCAGTTCATCACTCTTGTAGAAAGTACAGCATATGACCAGAGAAGTGGCTTATATACTGTAGTCAGGTGAGGCGCAGCAGGAGGCGGCGGGATCACAGTGAACCATCCACTAGTGTAAGTAGGTCTTCGTCCGAAGGTTGGACAAGTGTTGAAGAGTTCCTTGTATAAAGATCCCGTTATGTTGCAGAGTCTGACAGTAGGCTTACTGGCCTATATTAGGCAGGTCTTTCTCAAACCCAGATCCTCTTAACAAAAATACTTGCCTGGTCTCAGACCGAGCCGTGGGGGGCGTTGACCCCCGAAACTCTCTCCAGGTATACTCCAGGTAACCCATTTTCATTACTTCCCAAGAAATAAGCTCCGATAACCTTATTAACTGGTGGAAAAAAATGGTAAGGTCAAAAAAGACGCTTTGTTGGTCCACTTCGTCAACTTTATCACCGAAGTTGTGTGTAATCCATCTCTGTATTCAACTGACGAAGCGAGCAGTGCAGAAGTAACATTTCACCCGTGCCAGTGTGGTCTTTATGTTGGAAATGGTATAAAATACCGACAAATTAATGACTATGACACATGTACAACAGCTGGGTATCTTTATTGATAAAACGTTTCGCCTACCCAGTAGGTTTCTTCAGTCAAATGCAGAGGAAGGAGTAGTAGTGAAATAAAGACGATGTAATCAATCCATCAACCTCGTAAAAAAAGGAATTGAGGTGGTCAGTCCCTCAGCCTGGAGAAGAGTTCAGCTTGTCATATAGACGAAAAATTAAGGCACTGTAGTGCTTTACAAAGCAATAAGCTTGATAAGGCAGTACACGGAGCGTAACGTTGTCCCGGTAAGAGTTTATTTTGATTACGTGTGTCCTCACGCTGACGGAGTCAAATGATAGCTATCAGACGCAGCTGATGGCGCATATGACAGAGAACTGTTACAACAGTATTGACAGCCTGGACGGTATAGTTCAGTGATGGAGGGTCGGCAAGCGGCAGTGATAGAGGGGGTAGGAGACGGCTGGCGGACAGGGTGGGCAGGTGGCTGGCAGACTGCAGTGATAGTTGGCAGACGGGATGGGCAGGTGGTTGGCAGCCACTTTGTCACTACGCCGACGTTATTAGCTTTCAATAATGTCGTTATATTAATTCGCAATACCGAAACAGAGACAGATGGTGAGTGGAGAGAGAAAGAGAGAGTCCCAGTGGGACTCAATGGGAGCCACTGAGACTCACTAGGAGCCATTGCTAGTGTTACAATAATCACCAACACTGCAAGTGTTACAATAATCACCAACACTGCTAGTGTTACAATAATCACCAACATTGCTAGTGTTACAATAATCACCAACACTGCAAGTGTTACAATAATCACCAACACTGCAAGTGTTACAATAATCAACAACATTGCAAGTGTTACAATAATCAACAACATTGCAAGTGTTACAATAATCACCAACACTGCTAGTGTTACAATAATCAACAACATTGCTAGTGTTACAATAATCACCAACACTGCTAGTGTTACAATAATCACCAACACTGCTAGTGTTACAATAATCACCAACACTGCTAGTGTTACAATAATCACCAACACTGCTAGTGTTACAATAATCAACAACATTGCTAGTGTTACAATAATCACCAACACTGCTAGTGTTACAATAATCACCAACACTGCTAGTGTTACAATAATCACCAACACTGCTAGTGTTACAATAATCACCAACACTGCAAGTGTTACAATAATCACCAACACTGCTAGTGTTACAATAATCACCAACACTGCCAGTGTTACAATAATCACCAACACTGCCAGTGTTACAATAATCACCAACACTGCAAGTGTTACAATAATCACCAACACTGCAAGTGTTACAATAATCACCAACACTGCTAGTGTTACAATAATCACCAACATTGCTAGTGTTACAATAATCAGCAACATTGCTAGTGTTACAATAATCAACAACATTGCAAGTGTTACAATAATCACCAACACTGCTAGTGTTACAATAATCAACAACATTGCTAGTGTTACAATAATCACCAACACTGCTAGTGTTACAATAATCACCAACACTGCTAGTGTTACAATAATCACCAACACTGCTAGTGTTACAATAATCAACAACATTGCTAGTGTTACAATAATCACCAACACTGCTAGTGTTACAATAATCACCAACACTGCTAGTGTTACAATAATCACCAACACTGCTAGTGTTACAATAATCACCAACACTGCAAGTGTTACAATAATCACCAACACTGCTAGTGTTACAATAATCACCAACACTGCAAGTGTTACAATAATCACCAACACTGCTAGTGTTACAATAATCACCAACATTGCTAGTGTTACAATAATCACCAACACTGCCAGTGTTACAATAATCACCAACACTGCAAGTGTTACAATAATCACCAACACTGCCAGTGTTACAATAATCACCAACACTGCAAGTGTTACAATAATCACCAACACTGCAAGTGTTACAATAATCACCAACACTGCTAGTGTTACAATAATCACCAACATTGCTAGTGTTACAATAATCAGCAACATTGCTAGTGTTACAATAATCACCAACATTGCTAGTGTTACAATAATCACCAACACTGCTAGTGTTACAATAATCACCAACATTGCTAGTGTTACAATAATCACCAACATTGCTAGTGTTACAATAATCACCAACACTGCCAGTGTTACAATAATCACCAACACTGCTAGTGTTACAATAATCACCAACACTGCTAGTGTTACAATAATCACCAACACTGCTAGTGTTACAATAATCACCAACACTCCAAGTGTTACAATAATCACCAACACTACAAGTGTTACAATAATCACCAAATAATGTAAGGGACCTGGGAGTAGTAATGTCTGAGGATCTCACTTTCAAGGATCACAACAGTGCCACGATCGCACGTGCAAAGAAAATGATAGGATGGATAATGAGAACTTTCAAAACGAGAGATGCCAAGCCCATGATGATCCTTTTCAAATCACTTGTTCTCTCTAGGCTGGAATACTGCTGTACATTAACATCTCCATTCAAAGCAGGTGAAATTGCAGATCTAGAGAGTGTACAGAGATCCTTTACTGCACGTATAAGTTCTGTCAAGCACCTTAACTACTGGGAACGCTTGGAAGCACTTGACTTGTACTCGTTGGAACGCAGGAGGAAGAGATATATCATAATCTACACTTGGAAAATCTTGGAAGGAATGGTCCCAAATCTGCACACAGAAATAACTCCCTACGAAAGTAAAAGACTGGGCAGGTGATGCAAAATGCCCCCAATAAAAAGCAGGGGCGCCATTGGTACACTAAGGGAAAACACCATAAGTGTCCGGGGCCCAAAACTGTTCAACAGCCTCCCATCAAGCATTAGGGGAATTGCCAATAAACCCCTGACTGCCTTCAAGAGAGAGCTGGACAGATACCTAAAGTCAGTGCCGGATCAGCCGGGCTGTGGCTCGTACGTTGGACTGCGTGCGGCCAGCAGTAACAGCCTAGTTGATCAGGCCCTGATCCATCGGGAGGCCTGGTCATGGACCGGGCCGCGGGGGCGTTGATCCCCGGAATAACCTCCAGGTAACACTGCTAGTGTTACAATAATCACCAACACTGCTAGTGTTACAATAATCACCAACACTGCAAGTGTTACAATAATCACCAACACTGCTAGTGTTACAATAATCACCAACACTGCTAGTGTTACAATAATCACCAACACTGCTAGTGTTACAATAATCACCAACACTGCAAGTGTTACAATAATCACCAACACTGCTTTAGAGTCACTCTGTTATTCGTGATTACATTTTTATCTTTTTTCTCCTCCACATGTTTGTTGATAACAGCCAATTATTTTGTTGTCATGTTATCTTGGACGAAAGGAAGTTAGTTTCTCTCTCTCTCTCTCTCTCTCTATCTCACTCTCTCTTGCACGCTTAAATAACCTATTTTTTTGCCACTTGCTCTTCTTATTAGGTATCCTCAAGGGAATCTTCAAGAGTTTGCTTGTATTTCTTTTCTTCTTTTGTTTTCCCCCCTTTTAGTTTCTTCCTCCAGCTCTGGGCTCTTATTTTGCTCATAAATCGTCTTTAATTTGAGCACTTGTGCACGGTCACTCTGGGAGGAGGTGGGAGGGGGGAGGGTGTGTTCTTCAAACAGCTGGCAAGTGCAGGCGCTCTCTATGAGCAGAGTTACCGAGCTCATTTCCAGCGTCCTGGAACGGCTCGGATAACCTCCACAATCCTCGCCGGTGGAGCTTCAAATGTCCAGGAAAGACGACGCTTAATACGGCGTCGTATTATGCGCCGTCTTATTGGACGTCGTATTTTTCTGTACGTCCGAAGCTCCACCGCTGAGAGTTGTGGAAGTTACGTGTACCATTCCTGGATGATGGGAACAACAGTATGAAATTCTTATTCCTGTCAAGATTAAACCAGTAACAGTTTGCCTCTTCGGTATTTAATGGTTGATGCATCTCAGGGCCGGGATAGTTCCCATTAAGTTTTTGTTTACCTGAAGGCAAATTTCTTAATGAGACACTTGCACAATAAACAAATGTGTAATAAACACTTGCACAATAAACCTACCCAAATGTTGAACAGGTGTCTCATTTATCAACTTTTCGATTTTTCTAAATCACTTATTCACAAATTTGTTTATGTTGTTGAATAGTAAAAAAAGAAAAGGAAAGGATAGCCTGGAATAGTTAGAATCTGTACCATAACTAGAGAATAACTCATCGGTTTCAAATTTTCATCCCTGGTGAGGCATCCTGAACGCATGATTTATGCTGTTAGTGGGTGACGTAAGTTACATTTTACCAACAATATTGAATAAATAATTCTTGTCATATTATATTCAATAGTGTTTCTTCTGATTGATTTCAAAATATTATTGATGTTGTCTATAAGAAGAAGAATGATGTCCCACGGCCGGGCTCTGGGAGTGCCAAAGCTCTCTAAACTCATCAAAGGTATATCAAACGTATAGAGCCAAACATCTGACCCCAGTGAATTGCATCTTCTACCTTTGCGACCGTAGCATTACCCTAAGTTATTCTGATGGTGTTTGGTATTATCACTGAGGTATTTCTCTAGCTTGTGTTTAAAACGGTCCATTACATTTGCTTCAGCGATGTGTACCTATTTCATTTTTTTTTTTAAATTTAAACTCTTCCAATATGAAGTCAGTGTTACGAATTCTATTTTGAATTCTTCAACGTCACTGTGAGTTCTCAATGTGAAGTGTATTCTCATAACACCTTCTGGTCGATTGGCTGTCACTTGCTCAAGAGGTTGCGTTAGCATGAGAGGGAAACTGCGCATTCATTTCCTTCAACTTTCAGAAGAGGAATTTCCCTTTCATCTTCAAACAAGTGGGCAGCTTCCAGTGAATCTACTGACGTTAACAGCTCAACTGAATCCTCCCCTCTCAAGTCCCCGTGTCCTCTCTCAGCTCCACTAAGTACCTGTATCTCTCTTCCTCCGGAGGGTAAGAGGGACAAGTGGATAATTAACTCGCATTTATAACTCTCCAACCACCCCAAATTAACACGTAAGACAGTGACGACATGTCATGTCTCTCCCCCGCGTGTCTGCGCGACCACCAGCTGCGCTTAAAATATCCTTCAGCTTCCTCAACGCACAAGACATGCGCTCACTGCCGGAGTCGGGTCATGCATAATGCAGTGATGGTAGCGGGGCAGCGGCCCTGGAACACTGGTCATTACCGCCTTGCTAATTACCTTTCCCCTGGCTCCATGGCGGATGTGATGTACTAATCACCTATAATTGTGGTGCGATGTTTCCTGGGGAGACGCTTCCGTACAACAATTACCTGAACTGGAAACCATATAGTTACCCATGTCGAGGTAATTGTGAGGGAAGGGCAGGATGTATGTGCTGTGAGTTGTGTTCTTCACACACGATTTTCTACGAGGGTCAACATTCACTGTAGGCTCGAGATCGTAGTAGAACGTTTCCCATTCGGAGACTCCATGGAGAACGTTTTTCTGCGAGAGTGGCAGAATGTTGAAAACATCAGCAACTGAAGTGCTGTGTCTGGTGGTTCTCAAGAAATATAATGCAGGTTTACAACGCTAGGAAGTTTTGCCTGAAGTTAGACTTCCTTGTTCGTCTATGTCAACGATGTTGTTGCCGCCAGGGGTCCAAGAGCCAACACAGACATCACAGCCTCGTTAAACTAGCACTTACAGCAAGTAACTGTCATTTTAAAAACATCCTCCGATACAGAAATAAAATGAATGGCACATGTGGCTGGAACTGAAAATAAACAGTTATCATCATCTGTAAGTTTAACGAAAACCTCTTCATGTACCAGTTAACGGAATTATCTCGAGTCACAGAAGGAACAAAACTTTCTGTGGTGAATGACGAGTTGATCACTTGCACGAGTTGATCACTTGCACGAGTTGATCACTTGCACGAGTTGATCACTTGCACGACTTGATCACTTGCACGAGCTGATCACTTGCAAGAGTTGATCACTTGCACGAGTTGATCACTTGCACTTGATCACTTGCACGAGTTGATCACTTGCACGACTTGCACTGATGCACGAGTTGATCACTTGCACGAGTTGATCACTTGCACGAGTTGATCACTTGCACGAGCTGATCACTTGAAGTTGTATACCAGAGCACTCTCCAACACACATGTGAAGCCAGTCATTGAATATGCAACACCAGTGAGCCCACACCTGGCCAGACTTGTGCTGAAGCTCGCGAAATTTCATGGGTTAGCAGCGAGATTGATTTCAGAAGAGGACTGTACAAGAAGAAAATACAAAATGAATTGATTTTAATATTATTTCAGAGGAGTGGCGAATCGGGGAAGATACGATCACGATGTACCAGGTATTCACAAGCAATAACAGGATAAATAAAAAGAGACTAAAGCGAAAGGGACTGAAACAAGAGGACAAAGATAGAGCCTAAATACCAGAATGAACCAAAGGAATGTTAAGAAGGTAATAACAACAAAAAGTTTACTAAGCTTTTTATATTAAATGGTGGAGGCTAACTCCATACACAGTTTCAAGAGTAAGTATGACAGGTGACAGGCCCCCAGGAGCTATGAGCTAACAAAGTCGGTTGACTGTAAGCCTAGAAGCGAAGGTAGAAGCTGAGTCGACCCCCGCAGTGTGTGTGTGTGTGTGTGTGTGTGTGTGTGTGTGTGTGTGTGTGTGTGTGTGTGTGTGTGTGTGTGTGTGTGTACAAATTGATTATGGAAGACAGTGCTCCAAGAGCACAGAGTTACTCCTGTAACTACAAAATGGTAATTACTAATGGCTGTGTGTGTATACCCACCCACTTTTATGCACATCACATACATACATGTACAAACATACATATGAAATAATTCAAGCACCTGAGAAAGACCCAACAATGGCTAAGGGGCCAGAGATATCACTGAAAACTGAGCTGCTTATAATAATATAAAGGGTAATAAAAACGAGAAAAATACCGTATTTAAAAAAAACAGAGAGTAAGATTATTCCAAGAAACAAAAGCGGGCGATTCTAATAGGTAGAATCACACACTGAATTATTCCTACATAATAACCTGGATTCATTTGTATCAAGCATAAGGAATAATATTGTAAATAAATAAATACATCTGTCATAGGAATACACTTAGAAACCTGAGATCTATAACTCATTTTCATTAGCAAATTTATGAAACAACTTGCAGTCTTTAAGTCTGTGGTAAAAATCTAGTATCTAGCATATAATACCGACAAATTGTGGCTATAGATACATGAGCAAACACTTAGAACATTTAGTTATGGTTCTGGGACCTTGTCTGGAATAAGATTCCAGGACAGGAGATTTTCCATAATAAAATAACCTAAATGCTTGCTCACATAAATGTGATCAGACTGATTTATGTTGTAGCAGCAAGGTTACAGGTATAGGCTTGGTTACAGGTACTTGTGGCACTCTAACAGACATGTAAATGATGATCAAACCAAATGCAAAGTATGTGGACAGTCTTATGGTCACTTTCTAGTACCTTATAGTATGACTGTCTACCTACAGAATTCTTGGCTTCATATCTAGAAGTATAAATAATAGAAGTCCTCAGGTTGTTCAACTCTATATATCCTTGGTTAGGCCTCATTTAGACTATGCTGCTCAGTTCTGGTCACCGCATTACAGAATAGATATAAATCCTCTGGAAAACATACAAAGGAGGATGACAAAGATGATCCCATGTATCAGAAATCTTCCCTATGAGGATAGACTGAGGACCCTGAATCTGCACTCTCTAGAAAGGCGTAGAATTAGGGGGGATATGATTGAGGTGTATAAATGTAAGACAGGAATAAATAAAGGGGATGTAAACAGCGTGCTGAAAATTTCCAGCCATGACGGACTCGCAGCAATGGTTTCAAGTTGGAAAAATTCAGATTCACGAAGGATATCGGAAAGCACTGGTTTGGTAATAGAACTGTGGATGAGTGGAACAAACTTCCGAGTACAGTTATTGAGGCTAAAACGTTGTGTAGTTTTAAAAATAGGTTAGATAAATACATGAGTGGGTGTGGGTGGGTGTGAGTTGGACCTGACTAGCTTGTGCTGCTGGGTCTGGTGCAGTGCTCCATCCTTGAGTGGAGATGACCAGGCTGGGTGGGTCATTGGGATAATCCGGGGGGGGGGTCATTGGTCTAATCCGGGGGGGAAACATGGACCTGCTCCGCTTGGGTCAGTAGGCCTGTTGCAGTGTTCCTTCTTTCTTATGTTCTTATGTACTGAGGAATTTAGAGACAGCATAATAACTTACATGATGTCAGTGTCTCTTATTAATGAAAATAAGATACCAGAAAAATTAAGCAAATTTGCTTGCAACAGATAAGATATAATCTGTAGATACATATGAAGATGTACTGTTGTTAATTAACCTCTTTTCGGGGTCCAGCTCCTAGTTGTCCATATGCTCCTGCGCTGCCGTTCACTGGATGGATATGGATCGCACAGTAAAACCAGCCACTTCGGCGACAAAATTTAAAGATCTACCGTTCTAAACTACAGACCTCTGTCATTAACATACAAGATTATGGAGAAAGGCATTCACAGATTTGCGGAACACTTGTAAGGCAAAAGATTCTTCATGGAACACCACTATTGGTTCAGAATACCAAAGTCATTCCCGGCACGAATTTTGTAACCGCTGAAATTCAAGTTACTGGGTGAAATGTAAGCAGACTGCATATTATGGAAGGACCTGAAGGTCTCTGGCATAGTGTATCAAGAAAACAAATTTGCAAAGTGGGAAGTCAGGGTGGATGTGAATGCCAGAGAGACAAAGTAAATAGTCACTGTGAATGAGGAACTTTCTCTAAGATGTGGCGACATCCAAGTATTGGTACATCAACCCATGTAAAGACTGACGTACAGATCCAACACATGTATTCGGCTGATACTGTAAATACCTGCTTCAACACTGGTGGAGGAACTTGGAGCTCCCTACACCAACACTGGAGCTCCAAACTTCTTCCACCAGAGTTATACACACACATTCCCTCCACCAGTGTTGCATACACTCACACGTTCCCTCCAACAGTGCTATACACACCAGCGTTGGAGATTCAAACTCTCTCCACCAGTGTGGAGCTTGGAGCTCCAACACTGGTGTGAGGGGTATACATCCCAGAATAATGGTCACTGGTGGGAGACGAGGTCAGGAGCCTTCAAACGAGGCAACCTTCTTTACTAATTGGATAATTAGTGGGACCCTCGTTAGCAAGTGTGTCGTGTGCCCTGCCTGGTGGTTAGGCCTGGAGAGAGTTAGAGAATGGAAAAAAAATAGTTTGGAAAGGAGGATAGGGGGGAGAGGGAGGGAGGGAGGGAGGGAGGGAGAGAGGGAGATGGAGAGAGGGAGATGGAGAGAGAGAGAGAGAGAGAGAGAGAGAGAGAGAGAGAGAGAGAGAGAGAGAGAGAGAGAGAGAGAGAGAGAGAGAGAGAGAGAGAGAGAAATTTTGAGTTTCGTCCAATTTCACTCATGATTTTTCTGTTCCTGTTTCTGGATTCTACCTGGAGTTTCTGCCTGGTCTGAGACCAGGCCTCCTGGTGGATCAGAGCCTGATCAACCAGGCTGTTGCTGCTTCCGAGCCACAGCCCGGCTGATGGCCATTCTATATGATTCTTATTGTATGGTTCTTAAGTATAATTTCAATGATTCTGCCAAGTCTTTTGCTTTCGTATATTTTTTTTCGGTACTGTTATTTTCAGTATAATTTCAATGATTTATATATTTTTTGTGTTAAGAAACACTTGAATTCTTTCTTGAGAAAGTCTGGAAGACTGGAAATACTTTACGTCTTGTTCTTCACCTGAAAAGGAAGATTCTGTCTTGCACGTGTATCTTCTTAATGACACCTGTCTGAAGGACACTCCTCGTGTCAGCCTCTCTCTCAGTCTTGCATCTTCTTTCTTCCTAGTGCCACTTATCTGGGGCACACCGTGGCAACGATCTCGTGTTCTCCACACACGGGTTTAAATCCGTGTTCTCAAGACACTAACTTCTCAGCCTGTTCATTGAGGTCAGGACATATTTTGTTATATATATATATATATATATATATATATATATATATATATATATATATATATATATATATATATATATATATAAAGCTATGACCATTACTATTACCATTACTGTAACTATATATCTAAATTGTTACTTTAACTATTATACCTAAAACTTAACTAATGTTGCAAGTATAACGATAAATATAACAGGTATAACTAACATTATATATAACGATAACCTGGTTTATTCTTCACCTCCTGCAGCATCTATCGCTCCAGAAAGCTGTTGCCGCAGCGCAGCTGTCACGGTGCAGAGGTGCAGCGCACCTGTCACAGTGCAAAGGTGTAATACACATGTCACAGTGCAAATTTACACTTACACATGCAACCGTACCTAAGTGCCCGTAAGGACACAGTGTACACATTTACTGAGTATCCTCTGCTTTCACAGTCCTGTCTTCACCGCAGAGCTCCACGCACTCCACGCAAATAGCGTCGCAATGAGCGTCGTAACTCGCTTCACCAGTAGCGTCGCAATGAGCGTCGTAACTCGCTTCACCAGTAGCGTCGCAATGAGCGTCGTAACTCGCTTCACCAGTAGCGTCGCAAGGAGAGTCGTAACTCGCTTCACCAGTAGTGTCGGAAGGGTCGCTGCAAGTAGCGGAGGGAAGCCGAGCCCTTCAGATGTAAGACAGCACTCACGACATGGTTATAAATCCTGGGTACGTCACGATGTTGATAAACACAAGAAGCATCGCTGAGAACCCCAGATCTGAACCACCAGCTGTCACCACTCAGTGCATACTGCAGGACATGATCCTGCAGGAGGAGCCTGCTGGTGTACCCTACTGCCTGCTGGTGTACGCTCCTGCCTGCTGGTGTACCGTCCTGTCAACTGTTGTACCGTCCTGCCTTCTCGAGTACCGTCCTGCCTGCTGGTGTACCGTCCTGCCAACTGGTGTACCGTCCTGCCTTCTGGAGTACCGTCCTGCCTGCTGGTGACTTAACAGTGGGAGAAACAAACGATGAAGGTAGTGATTAAAATGTATTAGTGAGAGCAAACTGTAATTTCCTCCCGCCTGGTTGTGTACCCAGCTGCTGCAGTGCTGTGTTGTTCTCTAGATGATTCTTGCCATGTTCCTCCTGCCCCCACCTCTCTCTCTCTCTGTAATGAGAACACTTCTAACTAGGTGTGTCGCTCCTCAAAGACAGAAATATTATTCCCCTAAAAATCCATTTTATTTTGTCTTATCCAAGGCGACGTGGACGCATATGTATGCATACATATGTATCATGTATATATATATATATATATATATATATATATATATATATATATATATATATATATATATATATATATATATATATATATATATAAACACTGGGGTTGAATCTTAGCTCCTGGCCCCGTATAAAAATACCTTACTCAGAGCCAGGAATCCATCACGAAACCACAAATACCGAAGTTCGCGGCGGTAAAGACACACGAGAGCGGGTAAAACATTATAGTCTTCAACACAATCATCAGGAGGTGCACAGCAAACAGACGATTAATCTTAAGTTCCTGAAGAACACATGTTGCATATAACCTTCCATAATTACATGCTTGGCAGCTACACACCTCGTAAATACCTTATATGCAAGAGCAGTAAATTTTTTTAAAGGGCGTGATTGGCCTCCGTGACAGAAAATAATTCCAAGTCTCGTGGAAATTGTGTGCATAACATCATGAGTTTGGAGAATCAGGTAGTCAGCTCCGACGATAATACGAAGCTAGAGAATTCTGCACTCGAGTATTATAATAATTTATCTTGAAGATTTAGAAGATTTAATGCAAATAGGAAGGTGATCGTTGGTATCAGCGACGGTGATGAGCCAGACTGAATGTTGGGAGGTTGTTACGAGGCTTTGAAGCAAATTGCTCGCATTATTGTGAAGTTTAATGGCAGGAGTGTAGTAGGCTTCAGATCTGAGAGACATCTAAACAAGACGGGAAGAAATTCTCTGTGACCATGGTTTTATATTCACAAGAAACCCACGGTTTAGCTAAGGCTTCAGTCTATCGTGGAATATTATCATAGAGAGGGGGGGAAGGTTAAAAGAAAGCTTTGCATTACTTTGCTTTATGCTTGTATCATCTGTGTTGCATGGGCACCTGGTGACGGCCAACGTTATCCCTCTCCAGTATACCCCCTCCCTGGTTGGTGGGTTGGTGGGTTGGTTGGTTAATGGGGTTTAAAGCCAATCGACTACAGGAGGGTCATTAAGGCTGCCTGTCAGTTGTTCACCACCTGTCATCAAAACATTAATCTCTAAAATAGGGTGAAACGTAGACTCAGTATATTTACACTTGAGACAAACCTCTCGGACACCTCTCTACTCCAGATTTATAGTTAAGAGGATCTGAACACAAGACTTCAACTCCCTTACACACACTGAACAACTCTTAGTATGTGTACACTGAGAGGTATGCATCTTTATAAGGGTGTGTGTACATCTCTCGGTGTGTACATCCAAAGTTAGTCCCTGATTTTAGGGATTAAATTATTCGTGATGATAGCGTTCTTGTGAATTTAAACCTTACTGACCTACGAGCAGTCCATAAGGTTTAAACCTGGCTACCTTTGAGAACAACCGCTGTCTCACCAATGACAATCATGAACTTGCTCGGCATACCATGGGTCGCCCGTAACACCATGGTCGTCTCCCGTCACACCATAGGCCTCGCCCGTCACACCACGGGCCTTGCGCGTCACACCATGGTGTCGCTGGGAGTACACACTCTGGTACAACACACACCCGTTGTTGACTTACAATTAACCAAGAGAATTGTTGCTCTGACAGCTGTGTTCCCACGGGACCAGCTCGAGGTAAACAACAGCGACCCGCCACTAGGGACAAGGCAAACTAGACACGAAGGAACACAGAGTAAGACTGGATTACAACGACGCTTCGCTCACTGAGTCTTACCCGCTGGAACGAAACCTCTTAAGCTGAAACAGCTACTGAACTCTTAAATGACAGAACGCTTAATTAACGATATTCTCGTTCAGGCTGATAGATTTCGTCACTGCGTATGAAACCTTGCCTTTGTGATGGAATATGACAGGAAAAACTCACCCTGTGTGATGGAATATGACGGGGGACCCATCCTTTGTGATGGAATATGACGGGGAACTCATCCTGTGTAATGGAACATGACGGGGGACCCATCCTTTGTGACGAAATATGACAGAGAACTCATTCTGTGTGATGGAATATGACAGGGAACCCATCCTGTGTGATGGAAAATGACAGGGAACCCATCCTGTGTGATGGAATATGACAGGGAACCCATCCTGTATGATGGAATATGACAGGGAACCCATCCTGTGTGATGGAATATGACAGGGAACCCATCCTGTGTGATGGAATATGACAGGGAACCCATCCTGCGTGATGGAATATGACAGGGAACCCATCCTGTGTGATGGAATATGACAGGGAACCCAACCTGTGTGATGGAATATGACAGGGAACCCATCCTGTGTGATGGAATATGACAGGGAACCCATCCTGTGTGCTGGAATATGACAGGGAAACGTTGTTAGCTTTTATTCCCACTGTGTAACTTTCATAGGTTCCTAAGGATCCACAGGTTCCTAAGTGCTTTCATTTTCAATATCTTCGCACTAAAACTTTCTCTCAGAATCAACTTTCCTATGTTAGGTACGAGTGTGGTATTGGCTGACGAAATACGAGCCTGACGCTGGTGTTAAGTCGTGTCATGACCCGCTAGGGCTGGGGCTGACCTTGGTCATATGACCGAGGTTTTCCGCTGGCTTGCCGGTCAGCCTCGCAAAAAAAAAAATAATGAGTCACCGGGTCACCAATTGGGCAAGACCCAAACTAGGACAGTTCCGGTGAACCTCGTCGAATCGCCGAAGGAAAGCCAGGTTGTTACCACAGCGTTCTAGGATACACGAGAGACGATTTCCAGCTGTTGGTATACCTTGCGTGTCCTCCACTTCTTAGCCGCGGTCACTCGCTCTTACAGCACCACAGTGTAAGTTGTAACGTGCATAATCACCGTGCAAATGTAAGTGAAACAGCCTGGGACCGAACCTGCAACCACTGGTGGGGTAGACAGACATTCCTTAAAGAAAATATGTCACGCAAACACATAAATTCTCTTGGCTTGTCGTGTGATCCCCCTCGAGCGGTGTTTGCAGAGTTATACTCGGAGCCAGATGTGTCGTCCTGAGACCCAGCACATCTGGCTATGAGGAGGAGCTAACAAAAGTGGAAGAGGGGTGGGGGGGGCAGAGAGGGTGGAAAAAGGCGATTTCCACCTCTCATTCAGACACAAATATCTTGTTACCTCGTGACGGGACGATCCGAGAGTTTATCTTAATTCGAGGTACGGCAGCATGTTATTAATTATATAACTACGACACTACATAATTTATTACGAATACCATTTTATCTCTTGCAGAAGTTTCAAGCCCATCTTACGTCATATATTATCTTAAGGCAACAGTGCAGCAGTGTTCACAATTATGTTCATACACTGCTAGGCTTCATCATGAAGTATAAATAACACGATCCTGAACAATAATGACAGGTCCTAACAGAGAACTAACAGGAATGCATCTTGGTGTATATTATTTACGTACATTATTTTGTGTGAAAATTATAATTTACAATAATTTAGATTTTCTTTCAGAGTTCCTGGTATCTTTTTATTTCTCTCGTGTATGGTGAAAATTGCCTCATCATACCTCAAGGAGAGTAAAGGGAACTTCCTACCTGATAAAGATTTAATATGGGATCAAGAAATCACACAGTCGTCACAACAAACCCTCGGGGCGGTGTTTTGTAGTGATAAGTCATGAGTTACTACACATGATAACTCGTCAATGTTAATTATGATCACAAACTTAAGAGTGTTTTTAAGTGACATTGTGTTAATAATTCTGTTAGTTAACTATGAGTGCCACTACAACACGCTGGCTGTGGCATGCAAAGAGTACGTAACCTTTATTCGGCGCATGGACACACCCTCATTTACAGGCTATCTCCCCCAACCAGCGAACCAGGTTGCTAAGAGTTGATGATGGGGCCCCATCGTTCAACTAGTGACCAGGTTCTAGCCAATAAGAAGGTGGGATTGACAATCGCAGAGGTTATGTGGATACCGCTCTCCTGTCTGCCCTTGTCATTCCCATTCTAGAGCTGGTTGAAGCACGGTCTGCTTTCTTGTGGCTTCTATTTCTGCCTTGCTTACCGTGACGTGCACTATATTTATTACTGTACATAGTGTACATATTGCTGTTCTAAATTTGGTGAAGGATAATATAAGTCTAAACTTTTTCTACTGTGTTTATTTGCTCCCATTACACCTGGGTTAACAGGCCATTTGAAAGCCTAGGTTGTAATACTGGCACTCTTTGCAATAAAATGCTGCTAGATCAGTGGGTTCAGTGTGTGAGGGTGGCAAGAGAGGCCCGGGGTGGCAGTTGATCAAAGGTACTCATTAAGAGAGTACATGTGTGGGTGGTACCGTATTGCCAGCAGAAGGAACTTTATTATTTACATGTCTATGGGAGCTCAGCAGGGGCCCCAGGTTAAAACCAAATAAACAGCAGCAAACAATATCCTTGACAGCTGGACAAGGAACTGTGAGTGAAAGTGATCTGTTAGTCGGATCACCCCTCGAGTGCAGTGCGGTGTTCTGCGAAATCGATAATTAGACGTAAACAGGTTGAAATGAGCACTAGAACTCATAAATTATGACTATCGTGTTCCAGGAAAGCTATATCGGTTTTCGTATGTACACAAGTACACACAACTCCAGTGACACAGCTACAGCTAAATTTTGTAATTCTTGTACTGAGGGGAGCTGCAGTATCCTGTTAGGCTGGGTTAAACGTTACACTTCAAGTGCCTAATGCTGCGGTTTTGGGAGGACTTTGTCCTGAATACAGTCAGGATCAGGTTTTACCTAGTGAAATGTGAATATACGAATGAATATATCAGTTAGGGATAAAATCTCTAACGCCCTGATTTAGAGCGATTCTTTCACTAGCCACCGGGCCGACGGTCGGCTTAGAACCAGGCTTAAAAGAACGGAAGCGAACGCATGGAAGCCGGACAAAACTTTCAAGAGGATATATAAATGGTGCTGAAAATATCTTACTAAGACAGAACTCTCAAAATGAACTCAAAAGATATATATATATATATATATATATATATATATATATATATATATATATATATATTGAGGTAAACAGAGAGATACTGGCGAAGCAGATGAGTGGGAAAACTATCATGTAACTCGGAAGTACTATGGATCGGTTAACTTTTTTTTTTAAGCATAAGTAGGCCTACGATACTGCCTCTTTATTCTCTCTCTCTCCTTCTGGAAACAATCAACAGCAATATACGTCAGAAAATATGACGCTATCACTGAGAGTATAGTGGGCTCTCCGTCACACACAGACGCCCGTCACATGCACACAGTCATTAATAAGCACATGAGCGTCAGACAACACATGAGCTTCAATGAACAACACACAGGCGTCAATACACACACGGGCGTCAACAAGTACACAGACGTCATGTGTGTCTACATGGAGTTACACTCGTTGTAATCCCTCACTGATAACTTAATTTGTGTGTGTGTGTGTGTGTGTGTGTGTGTGTGTGTGTGTGTGTGTGTGTGTGTGTGTGTGTGTGTGTGTGTGTGAGGGGACAGAGGGATCGCAGATGCTGACATCTGGGCAGAGTTGGAAGTACTACAGCTGGGCTGTCTTTCCCCCCTGCCAAACAGTCTGGCTTATTTTCGTTATGGTCTGAAACTCCCCCAGGATGCCACCTACAACTGCTATGCGAAGAGGGGACAGTCGGTGTTACAAGAATGGCTCATGCGTCTCAGGTTGAGCCCGGGTCTCTTCTCTTGTGAGCCGAACATGGTACCAGTGAGTCGCGAGGTACGTCCTCGTCTTCTTGCCAAATATGTTTGTTGTTCATTCCATCTATCACAATCAGCTGTTTCCTGGCACCTGTTCCTGTGTACGTTGCACAGCATGTGTACGCTGGGGTCACCACAGTCACACTGTATACGTTGCACAGCATGTGTACGCTGGGGTCGCCACAGTCACACTGTGTACGTTGCACAGCATGTGTACGCTGGGGTCACCACAGCCACACATAATGACAATATTCTGTACAAAATAGTTATAAAACTGTACCTTATGAGGTTCAATAATATCAGATTAAGTAAGATTAACCGTGTAATTAAGTCCAAGTATGACTATCTGCTGCTCTTATCTTCCTCGAACGTGTAACCTGGTATGTACTCATCTTTTTGAAGCTGCAGAAGGGGGGGGGGAGACTCAGCTTCTGGCTCCACCTTTTAGCCTCATGCTACTTGTTTCACAAATTATTTGCCTTGTGGGCCGTCGTATTTGTTAATTACTGTGTGTTTAGTGTTTATTACGTCTACCAGCCCATTTGAACTATTCCTGACCACCCTGAAGCTAAAGAAGTATTTCCGAACATCCCTCTGACACCTATGACTGTGATGTATGCAATGAGATATGGCCGGGATACTTTATTTATTAACGAGAAATGGCCAGGACCAGAGATGGAAGGAAGGGTAAACCAAACAGGATGATCGTTCATGGAAACGACTAACGAGGAGGTGAGAAGACTCTCAATGGAACTTTTTTACATCGAGGCATCAGGAGCAGATGGAACATCGCCAAAATTATCAAGAGAAAAATCTGTAATACTGTGTTAGCCACTCACACAGATATGGAATAAATCATTAATGACGGGAGACTTACCAGATGACTGGAAGATAACAAACGTCTTGCCAATAATCATGAAAACCAACACTCAAAGTCCTGAATTACAGAACGTCATTCATAACAAGTGCTAGGTGCAATATACCGGAAAATATTAAAAGTGCCAAACTTTTTGAATATACTGACAAGTACTAAATTTCTGACATAAAAACAGCATGACTTCAGAAATAAAAATTCGCGTCTTACAAACCTTGAAGAGACCGATGACTGACGGAAGTCAGACAAAAAAGACTGGGATGGACAGACCGCTTATTTTTTTTAATATAAAATAGGCTCTTCAGGCTGTGCCACATACAAGGCTGTTTTTAAAACTGGATGTAAGCCGGGGTGACATAAAATGTATCAGCACGAATAAAGGAATACTTGAATAACGGAAAACAAAGAGACATTGTGAGGGTTGAGGAAACAGGATGGGAGAGTGTAACTAGTGGAGTTCCGCAGGGATCAATGTTGAGACCAGTATATTGTTCCTGGTGTATATTAATGGCCTTATTTCAGAAATTAGTTGTTATACATTCTCATTTGCAGATGATGAGATAATCAGAAGATACAGACCGAATGAGCCATAGGGATGTCATGAAAGTTATCTTCAGCTAAGAAAAGAAATGAAGTGGAGAATAATTTACTTAGCATGGGCCAGTAGGCCTGCTGAAGTGCTCCTCTGATCTTGTGTTCTTAGGACATAGCTGAAGCAGACTTTATATCCCCCCTCTCTCTCTTTATATATATATATATATATATATATATATATATATATATATATATATATATATATATATATATTATATATATATATATATATATATATATATATATATATATATATATATATATATATATATATATATATATATATATATATATATATATATATATTAGGAGTTGCGGGGTTTCTAAAAGTATTAACAAGAAGGCTGAAAAGGGGTTGTTGAAGTGGGCTCGGACATTTAGAGAAGCTGGAACAAAACAGAATGACTTGGAGAGTGCATATATCTGTAGTGGAAGGAAGGCGGGGTAGAGGTCGTCCTAGGAAAGGTTGGAAGAAGGGGGGGTAAAGGGGACTTTGTGTGTAAGGGGCTTGGACTTCCAGCAAGTGTGCGTGAACATGTTAGAGAGGAGCAAGTGGAGGCAAATGGTTTTTATGACTTGATGTGCTGTTGGAGTGTGAGTTCGGTTAGCCGAACTTGAGTCCTGGAGGTGGGAAGTACACTGCCTGCAGTCTGAAAGAAGGGTGTTGATAAGTTGCAAATTTTTGAATTATGTGCTGGGAAGACAGTGATGAAGTGTTATATATATATATATATATATATATATATATATATATATATATATATGTGTGTGTGTGTGTGTGTGTGTGTGTGTGTGTGTGTGTGTGTGTGTGTGTGTGTGTGTGTGTGTGTGTGTGTGTGTTTATTCTGGGTAAATTAAAGTGGCCTACTTAAGAAAACTGATTATTATTTGTATAGGCGGCTTTCTGTACATCGTTCAGAATCTGACGTACTGTTAGCTGTAAGAACGCAGATAATAAATTGTGTAGAGACACAAACTCTGGGTAGAACTGAGAGAGTAAAGTATGGTAAATAGTAGTGTGCTGGTAGATATGCTCTGGGTAGAGCTGGGAGAGTAACAGATGGAAGGGATGCTAAACAATACACAGGCAGCTGGGGAAGACAGGAGGCTGGCCTCGAGCCTCGCTGATTGAATTCCCCGCATGTAAATGAATGAACGAGTAACGCAATTTGTGTGAAAGTTGTATCAGCCTTCCCTCTTGCTGCTCGCTCACACACACACACACACACACACACACACACACACACACACACACACACACACACATACACACACCACTGCAAACCTCGAGATGAGCATAGCACTGAGCATATCGGCAGAGGCACTTGAAGATATTAGTGTTGGTGGAAAATCTGCCCCATGGCCTGGTGGTTAAAGCTCTCGCTTCACATGGCAAGTGTCCGGGTTCGATTCCCGGAGAGGGTAGAAACATTGGGCGTGTTTCCTTACACCGGCTATGTTCACCATCATTAGACTGGTGTGGGTCGCATCCTGGGACAAAATTGACCTAATTTGCCCGAAAAGCTCTGCATAAGAAGCGGCTTTATATATAGTAGTATATCATTGATGTCAGCTAGACCTGTATACCTTGTACATGTACTTGTAGAAATAAAGATACATTATATTATATTATCCTATACTTGGGAACGGCATTCAAGAAACTTAAGAAAGAATCATTCGAGGCTCTGTATGTGACCTATGTTAACACTACCTCGAGTCTACCTAGTGTGTGTTCGGGGGTCAACGCCCCCGCAGCCCGGTCCTTGACAATTCCCCCCTGTGGATCAGGGCTTGTTCAACCAGGCTGTTACTGCTGGCCGCACGTAGTTCAATGTACGAACCACAGCCCGGCTGATCCGGCACTGACTAAGTAGCTGTCCAGCTCCCTCTTGCAGGCAGTCAGGGGTCTATTGGTAATTCCCCTTATGCTTGGTGGGAGGCTGTTGAACAGTCTTGGGCCCCGGACACTTACGGTGTTTTCTCTCAGTGTACCAGTGGCGCCTCTACTTTTCACTGGGGGTATGTTGCATCGCCTGACAAGTCTTTTGCTCTTGTGTCTATCATCATTCTATCATGCACGAGGAGCCACATGTCTATGGTGCAGCCAACAAAACAAGCCGACTCTAGGATGTCACTACCGCCCGGCTCCGGCTGGGTTACAAGTATCTTTGGCAGGTTAAATCACCACCACCAGATGTAGACCAAACGAAATGTAAACTTTGCCAGATGGACTATTGTCACACATTGCGTCATTATGTACTGGAGTGTGATCAAATTAATGAATTTAGAAACAACTCACTCAGAAGTGTTCAAGAAATGGCTAAGTATTTTATCCACAGTGGTATATTACAGACCATTCTGGAGAAATACCCTGACTTTGCTAGCTGTAAATAATGCATTACCATGTACTCACCTAGTTGAGGTTGCAGGGGTCGAGTCCGAGCTCCTGGCCCCGCCTCTTCACTGATCGCTACTAGGTCACTCTCCCTGAACCGTGAGCTTTATCATACCTCTGCTTGAAGCTATGTATGGATCCTGCCTCCACTACATCGCTTCCCAAACTATTCCACTTACTGACTACTCTGTGGCTGAAGAAATACTTCCTAACATCCCTATGATTCATCTGTGTCTTCAACTTCCAACTGTGTCCCCTTGTTACTGTGTCCAATCTCTGGAACATCCTGTCTTTGTCCACCTTGTCAATTCCTCTCAGTATTTTGTATGTCGTTATCATGTCCCCACTATCTCTCCTGTCCTCCAGTGTCGTCAGGTGTGTGTGTGTGTGTGTGTACTCACCTAGTTGTACTCACCTAGTTGAGGTTGCAGGGGTCGAGTCCAAGCTCCTGGCCCCGCCTCTTCACTGGTCGCTACTAGGTCACTCTCCCTGAACCATGAGCTTTATCGTACCTCTGCTTAAAGCTATGTATGGATCCTGCCTCCACTACATCGCTTCCCAAACTATTCCACTTCCTGACTACTCTGTGGCTGAAGAAATACTTCCTAACATCCCTGTGATTCATCTGTGTCTTCAACTTCCAACTGTGTCCCCTTGTTACTGTGTCCAATCTCTGGAACATCCTGTCTTTGTCCACCTTGTCAATTCCTCTCAGTATTTTGTATGTCGTTATCATGTCCCCCCTATCTCTCCTGTCCTCCAGTGTCGTCAGGTTGATTTCCCTTAACCTCTCCTCGTAGGACATACCTCTTAGCTCTGGGACTAGTCTTGTTGCAAACCTTTGCACTTTCTCTAGTTTCTTTACGTGCTTGGCTAGGTGTGGGTTCCAAACTGGTGCCGCATACTCCAATATGGGCCTAACGTACACAGTGTACAGGGTCCTGAATGATTCCTTATTAAGATGTCGGAATGCTGTTCTGAGGTTTGCTAGGCGCCCATATGCTGCAGCAGTTATTTGATTGATGTGCGCTTCAGGAGATGTGCCTGGTGTTATACTCACCCCAAGATCTTTTTCCTTGAGTGAGGTTTGTAGTCTCTGGCCCCCTAGACTGTACTCCGTCTGCGGTCTTCTTTGCCCTTCCCCAATCTTCATGACTTTGCACTTGGTGGGATTGAACTCCAGGAGCGAATTACTGGACCAGGTCTGCAGCCTGTCCAGATCCCTTTGTAGTTCTGCCTGGTCTTCGATCGAGTGAATTCTTCTCATCAACTTCACGTCATCTGCAAACAGGGACACCTCAGAGTCTATTCCTTCCGTCATGTCGTTCACAAATACCAGAAACAGCACTGGTCCTAGGACTGACCCCTGTAGGACCCCGCTGGTCACAGGTGCCCACTCTGACACCTCGCCACGTACCATGACTCGCTGCTGTCTTCCTGACAAGCATTCCCTGATCCATTGTAGTGCCTTCCCTGTTATCCCTGCTTGGTCCTCCAGTTTTTGCACCAATCTCTTGTGTGGAACTGAGTCAAACGCCTTCTTGCAGTCCAAGAATGTGTGTGTGTGTGTGTGTGTGTGTGTGTGTGTGTGTGACTCAACAATCAATATTTGCACCAATAACTCATTACAGTTGTGACCGGGTGTGGAAGTGTGAATTGCTCATTACTCTATAATTTGTTCATGATTGTACCCATGTATAAACGTAAGTAACCATTCTTACAGGATTCATTACCTTTGTAACTTGTTCAGCTATCACAACTTCGGGAGCCCAGTCCCTGGACCCATTACGTACCTCTGTAATCTGTAAATACCTTTGTAACTTGTCATGATTGTGACTAGACCTACCTGGAGTTCATTACCTTTGTAATTTGTGAGTTCATTACCTTTGTAAATTGTGAATTCATTACCTCTGTAACTTGCTCAGCTATCAAAACTTTGGAGTCCAGTCCCTGGACCAATTATGTACCTCTGTAATCTTTTGACTACCGCCCACAGGATGGGTATGGGGTGCATAATAAACATATTAAACTAACTAACTCTTGTAGGCAGTGATTTCTATGTGCAGCTTTGGGATCAGTCCCTCTAGGATTTTCCAGGTGTAGATTATGCTGTACATCTCTCGCCTGCGTTCCACTGAGTGCAAGTCAGGTGATTCTAAACGTTCCCAGTAATTAAGGTGTTTGACGGAGCTTATATATGCAGTAATAAAGTAATATAAATAAAGAGGAGAGTGAAAAAACGGAGAACACGGCCAGGTACACAAGTATCAGGAATTTTAGTTGAGGAGAGGACAGGAAAGGTCTATCAGGAAAGTAAATAAAATATTTAATAACGATGATCAGTAAGCATACAACTCCAGACCCAAGTCTCACGTCTTAGTAGAATCATAGTTAAGACCCGGGTCTTAACTCCCAGTGACCAGCGGGTTTTTCACCCTCACATAATTCATGATATATAAGTAGGGTGACCTGAGAATAAGACGCCGGAACTTCTATCATCCTCTAAGTATAGTTCAGTTTCTGAAGAGCGACCAGGGCGGTTCGGGCCACATCGATTGGTGCGTTCAGGTCCTTCAGCAATGACCTCACACGACCCATTACGAATTTTACATCCTGGCACTGAGGTCATCGGCGGTGGCGGCCTCATCACGGAGGCAGGCATTCCCCGTCTCATCATTAACAAATAATACTTATCACACCCACCCTTCACCACCAACTTAAGAATTATTACCAACCTGATAACTACTGCGTCTAACTCCCGTCAGACAGAGAATTATGACCTCTAACTCGTCAATATAATTATTTATTCTAATTTCCACCAAACAGAGAATTATTAATTGCAACTCCCACCAACCGTTCATTTATGCTGCCTCAATAAATTAACGAGCGTTTGGTGCTGAGCGTTAGAGTACCACAGCTTGATACTCATCTAGCTTTGTTAGAACTGTGGCTCTTGCACCTCGTCAATACACTTCGATTAACTAGATTTACACCCTGCACTTCTGGGTTGTCATATTTACTTCTGAGTCCATGTACTGAGTTGGCCTCCACTACAGCTTTTCCTAATGTATTCACTGCCCTCACACTGAAGGATTTTTATAAAGTGCCTTGTACTTTTTTAAAATTATAATTTCCAGTTTTGTCCTCTAGTTTCGTTTCCTCACATCTTAAACAATCTGTACTCTCAATTTTGTCTTTGTCTCTGAATATTTCATAAGTTGTGATTGTCTCCTATGGTTCTTTAGTTTTCTGGAGACATAAGATGTAGATCTCTTAACATGTACATATATTTTTATCCAGTTTTCGTAGCTCTGGGATTAATTTTCGTGGCAATTCTCTGATTTTATCAGAGTATAAGTTTGATGAGATGAGTCTTCTATCATTGTGTTAATTAGGTACAAAAACAGAGAAGTAGAAACATTTGCCACACTTGAGTGTCTACCTCTGTTTTAACAAAGTGTTTTAGAATGCGTGTAAAAAAGTCTCTCCTCCTCCCAGGCTTCTGGGAGCACATCTTGGAATCTCTTAATGAGTGTGCTCTTACATTAAGTATCTCAGCTACTGCCAGACTGGAAGCATCTCCAGCACGGTGGTATCATCTGTGACGTTAATGGACGTTAAGTACCCAGCAACCCGTCATGCAGAGAAAAATATTTCCCAGATATAAACAAGCATAATGTAATTCAAAGTTTGAGTCGGCATCTCCTGTGGTGCTGAGTGGAGACACGACTTACCCTCAGCATGTGTCAGCCAGGAAGGCACTTAAGTCATTTAAAATTATTCCCCCTCAAGGTATTTTGAATTTCACATTTTTGTATATTCTTATCAGAACTGTTTTTTCTTCCTCCAGGGTTTCCATGCGGTAACATGTGTACGTCTCTTCTGACTGTCTTCAGATTTCCAAGGCTGGTTTGCTAGAGAAAGTTTGGATTGTTATTGGGATGTGAATGTACAGTAGGTCCAGCATTGTCTTTTCTTTGTATGGTTAGTTGTCCACAATTACCACTCCTCCTCCTCCTCCTCCTCCTCCTTGGTCCATGAAGGAAATTATGTTGCTTGGAGGCTTCCTAGCCCTCCATAAAAGAGTCAGCCCAATCCTTCCCCACAGAGACAACTACAAGAAGACTGGTACATCCCACAGGGAACACAGGCCTTACCTTAGCCCCCACCTTCAGGAAGATGAAACTGGACACTGCCATCATCACTACAATTACTATCAGAGATCCCACGGTGTGTTGTTATTGTAAGCCAGCTTAATGGTACTACAGTACAGTTATAACAGAATTAATAACTGGGTTTCCACTTTACTAACTTGTGCCATTCTTGTTGCTCTTAAGATTGTGTAAACTACGACCGCACTGTGTAACTGTAACTGACTCTACTCATTACTTGTTCTAAATAGGCTAAGACCTGACCGTACCATGTTCGTCTATGACTCTAGGCACAAACGTACACAAATTATTAAAAGATCACAGTTAAATTTTTGTGGATTTCCTCTCGCATAGGCCTCCAGGAGCATAATAAAGTTGATGAATTAGCTAAACAGGTATTAAATAAAGAGCATATCGAGTATAACTTTGTTTTTCAAAAATATATTTACAAAACATTGTGAGAACGAAACTAGTAAACGAACTCGAGGAAAGTAGAACAACACAGACTATTAGGAACTAGCAGATCCATTATCCATCATAATGAAATGTGTAAAGTCAAACATATCTATGGAGAAAGACAAACAGTAACAAGGCTAGTAGATTAAGGCTAGACTATAAGTTTCTCTGGCAGTAAGGTTTGCATGATGTTCATGGTAAAATGCAAAGTGTGTGGACAGAGACAGGGTCATACACTACAGCATTATATCTCTAGTCTTTATACATCCAAACTTTCGGAGACACTTTCATGCAAACCGTACAGGATATGGCAAAACATTTCATTGTTAATGAAAAGATATCTGAAATCTTAAGGTTGTATCCACTTTTTGCATCAACTAGATAAATGAACGATTTTTAGAGATTTCAACCCAGTTATTACCTGGAGTTTTACCTGGAGAGAGTTCCGGGGGTCAACGCCCCCGCGGCCCGGTCTGTGACCAGGCCTCCTGGTGGGTCAAAGCCTGATCAACCAGGCTGTTCCTGCTGGCTGCACGCAAACCAACGTACGAGCCACAGCCCGGCTGGTCAGGAACCGACTTTAGGTGCTTGTCCAGTGCCAGCTTGAAGACTGCCAGGGGTCTGTTGGTAATCCCCCTTATGTATGCTGGGAGGCAGCTGAACAGTCTCGGGCCCCTGACACTTATTGTATGGTCTCTTAACGTGCTAGTGACACCCCTGCTTTTCATTGGGGGGATGTTGCATCGTCTGCAAAGTCTTTTGCTTTCGTAGTGAGTGATTTTCGTGTGCAAGTTCGGTACTAGTCCCTCTAGGATTTTCCAGGTGTATATAATCATGTATCTCTCCTGCCTGCATTCCAGGGAATACAGGTTTAGGAACCTCAAGCGCTCCCAGTAATTGAGGTGTTTTATCTCCGTTATGCGCGCCGTGAAGGTTCTCTGTACATTTTCTAGGTCAGCAATTTCACCTGCCTTGAAAGGTGCTGTTAGTGTGCAGCAATATTCCAGCCTAGATAGAACAAGTGACCTGAAGAGTGTCATCATGGGCTTGGCCTCCCTAGTTTTGAAGGTTCTCATTATCCATCCTGTCATTTTTCTAGCAGATGCGATTGATACAATGTTATGGTCCTTGAAGGTGAGATCCTCCGACATGATCACTCCCAGGTCTTTGACGTTGGTGTTTCGCTCTATTTTGTGGCCAGAATTTGTTTTGTACTCTGATGAAGATTTAATTTCCTCGTGTTTACCATATCTGAGTAACTGAAATTTCTCATCGTTGACCAATATTTTTATAGTGGTAATAAGATAAAAAATAAACTGACATTGTTTTCCATACTGTATTATACATATTAACTACATGAAGTAATTGTAATATATGAAATGACCAGTATTTCTTTCTGGTGATAAAACAACGCCTAGTTGGGTCTGACTAACGACCCACTGTGACCTGTGTGACCCTGTTTCTTGCGCTACTGCTCACAGGATGGAATAACTGCTCATGAGGCGCAGCTAAACTGCCACACCCAAAAGTACAAAACAAAGCAAAAATAACCATTGCTAAAATTAGTCTCACTATGTAATAAAAAATCTCAAAGTGGTCAGCAGAGATAGCAATAAATCTCGTCAGACTCGAGAAATTACTTGTGTTGAGGGAGAGCTTGGTACAGCCTTGTCAGAGAAACTTTGGAAAAATAGACACAAATGCAGTAATGAAATTCTTTATTGAGTACGTTTCGCCCACTGCAGTCAAGAGCAGTCAATAAAGGATCGCATTATGCTGCACTGGTGTCTATTTTTTCCCATGTCTCGGTATTTTATCTCGGGCGACAGATTTTACCGTCACCCGTCATAGGTTCCGTAGTGACTGTCCGGCCAAACATTCCTCTTGAAACACCTGCTTTATGACTCCTTCCTCGCAATATCTGTCTAATAACATAACGGAAGAACACTGCAGCAGGCCCATACTAGGCAGGCCTTTCTCAAACCCACAAACAAAAATATACGTCCAACCCCTTTTTGATGCAAGGCTCAACCCATTCTCAAGATTCACAACACATGCAGCTCAACGCATGATTAAAAAAGTACTGTCTGTCTTCTACCACCTACCTCACAACACCTGTCTTTCTACATGACAATACCTGATTTAAGGAACCTACTTCCCAATACCTATTTCTTAACATCTGCCTTTCAACACCTGCTCCATAACACCTTCATTAAAACACTTTCTTCATACCACCAGAACTATACTTCGCATTTCCTGCAAACAACATCTGCCATTTAAGACATGCCTCATAACACCTGTCTTATATTAGCTGCATAGACTCACATGTCTCGCAACACCTGTGTTGCAGTACCACCCTCACTAACAATGGATGACCCACAATACGAGGAGGGGGGGAGAGTTCTTTGTTTGTGATGGTATGGAGGTCATTTCCTCACTAAAGTATTAATATATACAGCTACAACACCCACATTCTCATTGTTTGTTTGTGTGTGTGTGTGTGTGTGTGTGTGTGTGTGTGTGTGTGTGTGTGTGTGTGTGTGTGTGTGTGTGTGTGTGTCTGTGTGTCTGTGTGTCTGTGTGTGTGTACCTGCAGCGAAGATATGTCTAGCGTAATGTTCACCCTGAGACCCATCTCTCCCAGTTTATTATCTATGCCTGGTTTTCATATTGGCTCTCTGGAAATGTTACACACGCACACACACACACACACACACACACACACACACACACACACACACACACACACACACACACACACGCACACGCACGCACACAAAGAACAGATACGATAAGCTCATGGAGCAGGGAAAGAGTGGACCTAGTACGACCAGTGAAGAGGCGAGGCCAGGAGCTGTGACTCGATCCCTGTAATCCACAAATAGGTGAGCACACACACACTTCGAAATATTGATTAAATTTGCATTATACATTTTTCCACAAGAACAGGCTTTCCTTAATATGGACGAGGGAGAGGATATGAACTCTTTTGTAAATAACCGAACGGATTAGAAAATACCATATCGATATTTACGACCGTAACTTGTGGCAATATGCGTCAGACTACCTGCCCGATGGTCACTAACACTGACACGATCTTTCAGTCGCGTCAGGTCTTATCCACCTTAATCTACCAGCCAGCAACATACGCTGTCAACGCCTCGTGCAGGTTATGGCTTATCTGTGAGAGAGGTGAAGCATTACCACAACACACACGCAGTGATAAGTCACAATTCACTGGTTGGAACAACTCACAACTATCCCACAAATTGGACGTGCTGGATAGCGCTGTCGGTCCCCTTCTGGGCCATTATGAATTCGCCAGTCTGATAATGGTGTAGGACGACAAACTGAAGAGTTGTCCGGTTTCTTTTGAGGTTCATGGGTTAGTTGTAAAATAAAGTTGCTGTAGTGACTCCAGTAAGGGCGCTTCCTGTGGTCGTGTTTCCTTGGACCTCCTCTTATCTGCAACATTGCAAGCTTCTGGTTATGTGCTGATTGCAACACGAAAGGCCTAGGGCTATCATTCAACTACCCCCGTGGCTGTTTTGCATCTTGTATCGCTTGTTCGCGATTTTTGCATAATACACTGATGTACATACACGCTGAGATGTAGTGCCAGCCTGAGTCTGGCTGTGTTTTACTTGCTACATGCTGAACCACTTCATCACATTCAAAATTCCAGTTCCTGAGAGAGAGTCTTTAAAGGTCTGAACAGGTCCCGAGATCCTTTGTACCAGTGACAATGCCTTCGTTTGCTACCCGTCCCCTTTTCACCTGACACCAGTATATAAGCGCCAGCCTTCTTGCCTGTGCTCCAGATTCTTCACGACTACGGTGCTCTTGACACCAACTCCAAGGCTGAGGGACTGATTACCTCATCTTTTGTATATAGTTCTACTGTCTTCAAAGTATGTCCTAGAATTTGTACTGATAAAGCCACTGGATGGCGAAACGTCTACATTAAATGATACCTAGATGTTGCATATGTGTCTAATTTTTATCTTCATTCTGTAAAGTTTAAGCTGATCTTGATATACTCTCTACTCTGCGTTCTACACCGAAACTTCCACAAGCACTTGATCAACTACAGAGACGCATTTTTTTTTTTTTTTTTTTTTTTTTTGCTATTACACCATGATCACACTTGTCGAATGGTGCATCCAGGAACACTTCGTAATGATGTAGAAGTTATGATAAGTATGAGCACCCTGCCTTAACCTATGTTATCCTGGATTGGCAGTCTTGTTTCTTAGGACCCATTCAAAGATTTTAATGAGTGAAATTAGCACTATTCTTCTATAGATTTTTTTGCATTTATTTTACTGCCACCTTTGTGAAACTGAGCAATATCATTGATTTTAAATGACTCTGGTATTTTGCTATTACACCATGATCACACTTGTCGAATGGTGCATCCAGGAGCACTTCGTAATGATGTAGAAGTTATGATAAGTATGAGCACCCTGCCTTGACCTATGTTATCCTGGATTGGCAGTCTTGTTTCTTAGGACCCATTCAGAGATTTTAATGAGTGAAATTAGCACTATTCTTCTATAGTTTTTTGCATTTATTTTACTGCCACCTTTGTGAAACTGAGCAATATCATTGATTTTAAATGACTCTGGGCTGAACCTGTGTTCAAGCTCCATCTCCATAAACTAAATAAAATGGTTTCTTGTAATGTTTGATGAAGATCGAATGCCTAGAGTCTGCGTCTGGAGTAGGATACACGGACATGCTGTCGACGGCTTGTTCAAAACCAACTGGGAAGATATCAAAAATTGTGGCGATGTTGGCAATGTAGACTGATGAGTTGTCCACTGAACACATCCGTACCCTGACTTCATTATTCCACTTCTGTATTATCATCAGCAACTATGTGCATGTTCCATCTCCTCTAAGTAAAGACCCTAAACTGGACGTTGTTTTTGCTCTGGGTTTTGCTTAAGAGAATAAATGGGATTCTTCTAATTTTATGACTCTTTATTGCCTTCGTCTCTCTTGAACTCTATATGATGCAGTCAGTTTGTGTTCGATGTTCTCCATACCTCTAACAAGGGTTTATTTTCGTGCCTTTGAAAAGATCTGTTACCCGTCGTCTTCACCATGACGAGGGAGCGCCTCTCTTGAGTTTTCATCTCCTCCTTTGCCGAAGTGGTATGTGTCTGGAACATACGTACTTCAAGCGTCTATGAGCTCATCCACCCGAGGAACTGGTTTATATCTGCGTAGGTCATGTCATCATCCCAGCGCATCTCTTTCAGTATGCGATTTATTTGGCATCAGTTGATGTTCTTGTTGAAACTGAATTTGTTGTTCGAGTGTTTGCTTGAACAGAATATAACGATGGGTTGACACACAGGTACTTATTTTTGCTGTTAGGTAGGCAGGGGCATCAGGGGTATAAGGAAACTGACCCTATATGTTTCTCCATGTCAGGGAATTGAGCCCAAGACATAGCAGAGGTGGAGGGGATGGCTGGTCTATCTGGAATCTACCTGGAGGGTATCCCGAGGGTCAACGCCCCCGCGGCCTGGTCCATAACCAGGCCTCCTGGTGGGTACATCAGCAGTGTTCTGCTACCCTATTCTGATAGTTACACAGTGGGAACAAGCCATGTATCCAGGAGAGGCTGAGGGGAAACCCGGGGGAAGTCCGGTAGGTGGGAGAACTTGGTAGGGTGGGAAAGGGGATGATGGAGGGGGAGAGAGAACAGACACAGAAAGGTGCTGTATATAACAGATGGCCATGTGGCAGGTGAGAAAGGGGGAGGAAAGGGACAGAGGGGGGGATAAAGGAAGTGGTTTTCGTAAGGGACGTAGGGAGGGGGATGAATGACCTGGGTAGGGGAGGAAGAGGATGAACGACCTGGGTAGGGGAGGGAGGGGGATGATTTACCTGGGTTGGGGAGGGAAGGAGGGAGAGGATGAATGACCTGGGTAGGGGAGGGAGGGGGATGAATGACCTGGGTAGGGGAGAGAGGAGAGGTGAATGACCTGGGTAGGGGAGGGAGGGGGATGAATGACTTGGGTAGGGGAGGGAAGGATGAATGATCTGGGTAGGGGGGAGGGAGCGAATGGCCTGGTAAGGAGAGGGGAGGGGGAGGTCTACACAGTTACTGTTTATTTGTTAAGTGTTAACAGGAAGGAGAGTTGTGGCTTGTTACATGCTAACTCTTGCGTGTGCTTCTGGCGAGGGGGGGAGGGTAACTTATTATAAGGGGGCTGATGGGGAGAGGGAGGGAGGGTTACCTGCAGTCATTTCCGGGGGTCACCGCCCCCGCGGCGCGGTCCCAGACCAGACCTCCTAGTTGCTGGCCATTAAGATAGATCTAGTTGTTGGTACTTCCCCCGCAGTCCAGCGTATGCATTTACAGCCCTGTGCATCAAAAACTGCTTTGGGGAATTTGTACAGCAAGGGATCTGCTGGGAATCTCCTTTATGTATGAAGGGAGGTTGCTCAAGACTCGTGGTTCCTGCACATTTACTGAGTTCTCTCTCAGTGTACCCATTGCTCCGCTGCGTCGGCAAGATATTTCCCACCGTCGTCAAGATATCTCCGGTGGAGATATCTTACCGACGGTGCAAGCTTCTTGTAGTTATTTTGGTTGTGGGTTTAACCAGTCCTTCTACAATCTTCCAGGTGTAGATTACCATGTACGTTTCTTGTTTACTTTCTCAGGAGTGCAGTTCGAGGGATGTCAGACGTTCCCAGTAATTTAGGTGCTTGGCTGAGTTTACACTAGCTGTGAAGATTCACTCCATTTTCCAGATCTGCAATTTCGCCTGCCTTTTAAAGGATAGTTAGTACACAACAATATTCCAACCTAAAGAGAATGAGTGACCGGAAGAGTGTCATCACTGACTTGGCAACTTCTGTTTTGAAAGTTCTAGTTTTCCAACCTCTTATTTTTCTTCCAGTTGCGATAAGAACATTATTTTTGCTTCTCGAAAGTGAGATCTTCCGACATTATTACTCCCAGATCTTTCTCATTAGACTCACTCTATTGAGTAGTTTGAGTTGTCTTTTTCGCCGATAATGTTTTATTTCCTCAATCCTACAGCAGTGCAGTGCAATTTGTCGTCAGGTAGATAGAATAATTTCAGAAAGTAATTATTGCATGTAACTTGAAGAATTTAGCTTCCAGGGTTTATAGTCGCTACCATCTTGATTCCTAAAGAATTATAGTTGTGTATGGAATAAAACAAGTACCGTACACAATTTAAAACAAGCACTCATATTAAAGCAGGTACACACATTAAAACAAAGTATACACACACACACACACACAGTTCTTCAATCCTCGGGGAAAACACTGATATATAGTCATTATTGTACATAAATGGTTCAGTGAACCGACAAGTTGATAAATAAGACACATGTGTAACACTTGGGTATCTTTATTGTGGAAACGTTTCGCCACACAGTGGCTTCATCAGTCCAGTACAAGGAAGAATTGTGAAGATCAGAAGGAATTTGAGGTAATCAGTCCCTCAGCCTGGAGTTGACGTGTTCAGCCCAGCATCCGGCCAGGGATGCTGACAGGAACTTTCAGGGATGCTGGCAGGATTTTCCCGGGGTGCTGGTAGGATTTTCCAGGGATGTTGCTGCAGGACCTTCCAGAGATGATGCTGGCAGGATCTTCCAGGGATGATTCTGGCACGATCTTCCCGAGATGCTGGCAGGATCTTCCAGAGATGCTGGCAGGATCTTCCAGGGATGATGCTGGATCTTCCAGAGATGATGCTGGCGGGATCTTCCAGGGATGCTGGCAGATCCGGGAGGTGCTCAGACTAAGGCGGGTTATTATGCAGATAAGAGTAATATTTTTTTTTTTTGATACCATCTCTTTCGGAAAATCGCTCCTTCAGCTCTCAACACCGGCACTAAAGATGAACTTAGGGAGTTGTCCGATCGGTACGAGACCTGCCGAACCGGTACCTTAGTGAACCCGCGGGCCTTTTACAGTCAAACTGAACCCGCCGGACTCGTACCGTCTCAACGAATCCTTTATTTTAGTACCTTCTCGGTAAACCCACGGGCCTTTTATTTGGTTATACTCGACGTTCTGGTACCTCGGTGAACCCACAGGCCTAGTACTGCATCAATGAGCCCGCTGGACTGGTACTGATCAATGAACCTGCTGGCCTGGTACTACATCAATGAGTCCGCTGGCCTGGTACCTTTGTGAACCTCCTGGTCTAGTACTTCAGTGAGCCCGCTGGCCTGGTCCTTCGTTGGTTATGCTGGTACCTCAATAGGTACAGAGATATACACCACAGCACCGTATCATCCTTTGCGGATGATACTAGGATCTGCATGAAGCTGTCATCTGCTGAGGACGCGGTTAACCTCCAAGAAGACATAAACAAAGTTTTCCAGTGGGCAACGGTAAACAATATGATGTTCAATGAGGACAAATTCCAACTACTCCGTTATGGAAAACTGGAGGAGATAATAACTAGAACAGAGTATACTACTGACTCCGGCCATACAATAGAGCGGAAAAATAATGTAAGGGACCTTTGAGTAGTAATGTCTGAGGATCTCACTTTCAAGGATCACAACAGTGCCACGATCGCACGTGCAAAGAAAATGATAGGATGGATAATGAGAACTTTCAAAACGAGAGATGCCAAGCCAATGATGATCCTTTTCAAATCACTTGTTCTCTCTAGGCTGGAATACTGCTGTACATTAACATCTCCATTCAAAGCAGGTGAAATCGCAGATCTAGAGAGTGTACAGAGATCCTTTACTGCACGTATAAGTTCTGTCAAGCACTTAACTACTGGGAACGCTTGGAAGCACTTGACTTGTACTCGTTGGAACGCAGGAGGGAGAGATATATCATAATCTACACTTGGAAAATCTTGGAAGGAATGGTCCCAAATCTGCACACACAAATCACTCCCTACGAAAGTAAAAGACTGGGCAGGCGATGCAAAATGCCGCCAATAAAAAGTAGGGGCGCCATTGGTACACTAAGGGAAAACACCACAAGTGTCCGGGGCCCAAAACTGTTCAACAGCCTCCCATCAAGCATTAGGGGAATTGCCAATAAACCCCTGGCTGCCTTCAAGAGAGAGCTGGACAGATACCTAAAGTCAGTGCCGGATCAGCCGGGCTGTGGCTCGTACGTTGGACTGCGTGCGGCCAGCAGTAACAGCCTAGTTAATCAGGCCCTGATCCATCGGGAGGCCCGGTCATGGACCGGGCTGCGGGGGCGTTGATCCCCGGAATACCCTCCAGGTAACCAGGTACCAGTTAGCCTTGTAGCCCTCTGGTTAAAATCTTCCACAAGACCACAAACGATGGGATCTCACAGTGGAGAAGACTTGGCGGCGTCAGACCAGGCGTGCCAGACCATATACTACTTTAGATTAATATTTACAAGAAGTTAAGATAACGAAGAGTGGCACAAAGGTTCCAGCGTTGTTGGGGATGGTGTGGGAGCCCCAGCCAACACACTGGGATGCGGGTACCAACTTAATGTCCTTTGTTCGCCTATTATGCATGCAAATCACCCTACACCTCAACATAGATAGCGCCGATAAAAAAAAAAGAATCTTATGCAACCCGACCTCGTTTGTTCGGCTCCGGAAAAGTGTATCCAACTGGGCTACAAGATGCACAAGTCAGTTTTGGGGGGATGGATGAGATGTGGAAGTTTGTGTTGAGGAAGATACAGTCTCTCTCAGTTTTATGGTTTAGTGTGAAGGGGGCAACTTAGTAGCGAGGGAGGTTAGTCTTCATATTTTTATCTCCTGCTTGGAGAGCAAACTGTTGACCTGTGGGAGGTATTAAGTGTGTGTTAATGGTCAGAGTTTAGGCTCGTGGTTCTGCTGGGAGGTGTGTGTGTGTGTGTGTGTGTGTTACTGATCTGGTTTTTAGGCTGCTGGCTCCAACAGTTCTTTCCAACGGCACCTGAGTCCCGGTAACACTCTCATTCCTGTTAGTGTTTTATACATGTAATTATAATTCTCCCTGGACAGGAGATGATAATGTGTGCAGTCAAACTCTCTCGAGTTGTTAAACACTCAACAACTTTGAAGTCTCGGGTAATACAACGATAATATTCGCCTGTGATTTATTGCTTTCAAATACCACAAGAGGGAGGAGGAGAGGGGTGGAGGGTAACAAAACACAAATAACTCTGAAAATTATCATCTTGGCTACAGTTTTACCCGCCCTAAATCTCAGTTAACCTTAGGTACGAAATGCAAACTGCTTTTTGGAGTAGTTAAAAGCCTCATAGACTGACTGGCAAAGCATTATATTCTCTCTGACTTCATCCCTGCCTGCAGCAGATGGTTGGTGAAGATACCAGAGCGCTCACGAGCAGAGTAATGGCAGCGAGGTAGGCTGTACAAGCCGTCACTGGTATATCTATCGCCTTGTCTATCTCCCGGGTTGTTCCTGCTCACCGCTCATTAACATGCTGCTACGCCCGCCCAAGGTACAACAGCACGGTAATCACGCCGCTGTATTTGTACCTCACGTCAGATGCACCGCCTCAAATCAATAAATTGAGCGTCTTATCACTCAGCATTATGACAGGGCACATTTTCCCCGTGAACCAACACACGACTGTCACATGTTACCTATAATGTTTATACATGTGACGTCATATTCCCGTCACTTTCATCAAATTATCTGAATAATTTTTGGTGACGTCACGCTTTCAAAATGCAGTAGTACTCCCATTAGCCGACCTCACCGACTTTACTCCATGCATGACGCTTAAACGGGACGTAAGTTGCCAGTTTTCTAAAAACATGTTCACTATTCCCCTATAATGTACCTTATCCATAATTATTATCGCATTTGCTTTGTCTATTTCGTAAGGTGAAGTCTAGGATCTACCCTTAATTCATGGTATAACTTAACAAATCTCTGCAACAACAATTGTGCTCAAAGATTTAAGTTATACCATAAATTAAGGAAAGATCCTGAACTTCACCTTACAAAACAAATGCTATAGTAATTATGGACAAGGTAGATTTTAGGGGAAAATGAACATGTTATTAGAAAAAAGGGGTACTGACGTGCCCCTTAAAGATTAAAGTAACTTGACCTTTTAGGTCAACGCTGAGAGTTTGTTTTGTAGATGTGAGCTGATTTTTCTAACGTGTTATTGTAAGTTAAACTATTGTGGGTTAGGTTAATGAAAATAAATCAAATGTAATCAATTATAACATCGGTACGATGATTGGAGTGTAATGAACACTCGTCAGTTTACCTGGAGAGTTCCAGGGGTTAATGCCCCCGCAGCCCGGTCTGTGACCAGGCCTCCTGGTGGATCAGAGCCTGATCAGTGTTGAGAGAAAACACAGGTTGGCAACTAGATATATAAAAGAGATTGGTCGTATACTTTATTTGCACCCCTAGGGAGGTCCTCTTCAGATGAGGGTCTCCGTTGAGGAGGACCTCAGCTAGAGGTCGAAATATACAGCTAATCTCTTTTCCATGGTTTATTGTCAACATCCGAATTGTCTCTCATCACAACTCCGTGCATCACTAGTTGACTGAAGAATTTTTTTTTTATATTTTATTTAAAACTCAGGTACAAAAATATATGGGTACATAATCAATATGTAACAAGATACAGGCAGTGAACAATAATCAACTGTGACTACACAGTACTGAAGAAGCACATATATAATGACAGAACTGGCTGCTGCACTCAAATCAAACACCGCTTGTACGTACTGTGCTTCACATGAAAAGGTGGTCATATAAAAAAACGATAGAACCTACCCAGTAATGCTTACACTCCCCCCCCCCATGAAAACGTGCCACTTTCACCTTAGATACACAGTGACAAATCTCTTTTACTTATACATTTGTAAAAGCATTAAAAACTTCAATGACAAAATATATAAACACAATCCAGCCAGCTAAACGGCTGACACTATAATACAAGGAATGTCTGAACCTGATGGCTCACATCCACCATAGAACACAATCCACCCTACCCTCATATACCCTATGGTAATAATTAATATAATGCACGGTGGTGGATTTAAGACACTACCGCTGACACTTCAACCCATCCTCCCACATGCCTAGTAACTGTGTCTGCCATCACCACTCATAACCAACAGTCATTGATGGTAATTAGCGTCTTATAATATATATTACCCTAAAAACACGCTATATACATAAACCTACCACAATAATAAATAAATTTACACATTATTCCCTCCTGCAGACAGATTATTTACACTGCCGGAGATAATCTATACATCACATCCTACAGAGAATGGACAACCTAAACTGAAGAATTCTACTGTGTAAGCGAAATGTTATATCACTAAAGATACCCAACTGTTGCACATGTGTCCTAATTTTCCACACGTGTTAATCTATTGTTTGTCCACTTAGGGGTCATTTATATTTAATCTAATTTCTTTTAGGAATATATGCATCTTGAGCAGTCCTACAGTGCTTTGAAAAATGTCATATTGGCCACCATTGTGTTGCCAAACGTAATTCTGGTTGAAGATTGAGACACTTATGCAGCATATGGGAATCTTTATTCAGGAAACGTTTCGCCACACAGTGGCTTCTTCAGTCCAATACAAAGAGGAAGGCGTAAGGAGAGGAGGAGAATGAGGTAATCAGTCCCTCAACCTGGAGTCGATGTGTTCAGTCCATCAATCTTGTAGATTCAGTCCATGTTCAGTCCATCAATCTACAAGATTGATGGACTGAACACATCGACTCCAGGTTGAGGGACTGATTACCTCATTCTCCTCCTCTCCTTACGCCTTCCTCTTTGTATTGGACTGAAGAAGCCACTGTGTGGCGAAACGTTTCCTGAATAAAGATTCCCATATGCTGCATAAGTGTCAATCTTCAACTTGTCGGTTTTTCAAACCATTCATCACGTAATTCTGGTTGATAAGCTGATGAACTAGCTAGAGTGAGCACTGGGCAGAAAGCCTGAGCACTGGGCAGAAAGCCTGGGCACTGGGCAGAAAGCCTGGGCACTGGGCAGAAAGCCTGGGCACTGGGCAGAAAGCCTGAGCACTGGGCAGAAAGCCTGGGCACTGGGCAGAAAGCCTGAGCACTGGGCAGAAAGCCTGGGCACTGGGCAGAAAGCCTGAGCACTGGGCAGAAAGCCTGGGCACTGGGCAGAAAGCCTGGGCACTGGGCAGAAAGCCTGGGCACTGGGCAGAAAGCCTGGGCACTGGGCAGAAAGCCTGGCCTGAGTGTTAGGCAGAAGCCCATGGTAGGAGCAGTAGGCTTGGATACTGGCCGGTAGGCCTATTTGACTGGGTGATCGACCTGGCAGGAAGCACGGCAGATTGATAGGAAGTGAATATGTATAACATCAATGATATATTGTAATACAGAAACCCCCTTGTTATGCAGAGGATTTCGGGTAAATTAGGTCAATTTTGTTCCCCAAGATGCGTCCCACACCAGTCGACTAACACCCAGGTACCTATTTTAAGTTGAACAGAGACAGCAGGTTTCCATTATGTAAAGAATGTATAATTCTTTTTATCGGTTCAACGTTTTCAAATACATGACATACTACATGCGATGCAAACACCTGAAACAGTGCAGAGGACAACAGATTCCAGAGTCAGGTGCGTCAAGGTCTAAGTTCAAGGAAGGTGGTGATGTATTAGACCTCCATAGTGGTGTAACACTGCGTGTAGTAGACGTTGGTAAGTTAGCACTTCTAACCCCCCCCCCCGCCCCTGAAGAACGTAAACACTTTGCATGACCTGCACACACCTGAACGTTCCTAAGTTTGTTTAATAAGAAAAACGCCATCAGCACCTGGTCATTACGTCCCCTCAGGACACAGAGTCCTGGCCGAGTGACCCACTGAGCTAGCTGACCAGGGTGGTGGTGGCCACCTCCCTCACTCTCTCAATGAATCACTTCCTTCCAATCTACCGTGCTTCCTGCCAGGCCTACCAACCAGTAGGCCTGGCAAATAGGCCTAACAGCCAGTATCCAAGGCTACAACTACTAACATGATCCTTTGTTCAACGTCAGATCTCTCAACCAATTCCCAGGTGAAGCAGCTGGTACCCAGGCTTACTGTCTAAACCTATATTTACAAGGGGTGTAGCCAGTCACTCAGGACCCTGGGACCAAGCGTGTCGGGGTCCCGTCTCCCGTCTACAAAAAAAATATCAAACTCGTAAGGTGCAAAGTGTAGACAGATTAGTGAAAAGACAACAACGCCCTTGCAGTTTTTTTATACAAAATAATATAAAATTATTTCTCGAATATTGAGGATTTTACTCACAGATTTAAAAAAAAAAAGTAAATAGCAAAATTCTCAGTAGTAGTAACGTAGTAACCAGTTACCAGTAACCAGTGTCCGTTGACTCACGACCAACCGTCTTGAGTCACGTCTTTCATATTGTGCTGAGCGGACACTATTTAAAAGACCCACTACAGGGTACTGGCCAGCCCGGCTAGTCAGTGTTACGAGTGGAAGCAAGGAGATAGGTACGGCTGGCGGGCATTCTCCACATAACAGTAATTATACGTATAACAGCCTACGTGAGTATTTCTACCCTAATCCACGTATCGAACTCCCACATGATAAAATAATCTTGACGGAGAATGTGCTCACGACACAAAAAATAAATGGACACAGCGCAAGACTTGTAATTCGTAACTTGTAAAAATTTCAAGCAAACTTTCGACAACTGACAAATAAAACTGTTTAATGTAAACAGAATTCAGTTTAGCTATTATTCAAAGAGCATTATGCTTTAACAAAATCAAAACGTAATTAATTTTTTTTGGTCCAACAAGTTACCACTGTCAACACTGTCAGCTGTGTGTCGACCCTGACACAGCTGACATAAACACCTATGTTACCCTTCCCAGAGTACTGGAAGATCCTCTTACCAGAGTACTGGAAGATCCTCTTACCAGAGTACTGGAAGATCCTCTTACCAGAGTACTGGAAGATCCTCTTACCAGAGTACTGGAAGATCCTCTTACCAGAGTACTGAAAGATCCTCTTAACAGAGTACTGAAAGATCCTCTTAACAGAGTACTGAAAGATCCTCTTAACAGAGTACTGAAAGATCCTCTTAACAGAGTACTGGAAGATCCTCTTACCAGAGTACTGGAAGATCCTCTTACCAGAGTACTGGAAGATCCTCTTACCGGAGTACTGGAAGATCCTCTTACCAGAGTACTGGAAGATCCTCTTACCAGAGTACTGGAAGATCCTCTTACCAGAGTACTGGAGGATCCTCTTACCAGAGTACTGGAAGATCCTCTTACCAGAGTACTGGAAGATCCTCTTACCAGAGTACTGGAAGATCCTTTTACCAGAGTACTGGAAGATCCTCCTACCAGAGTACTGGAAGATCCTCCTACCAGAGTACTGGAAGATCCTCCTACCAGAGTACTGGAAGATCCTCCTACCAGAGTACTGGAAGATCCTCCTACCAGAGTACTGGAAGATCCTCTTACCAGAGTACTGGAAGATCCTCTTACCAGAGTACTGGAAGATCCTCTTACCAGAGTACTGGAAGATCCTCTTTCCAGAGTACTGGAAGATCCTCTTACCAGAGTACTGGAAGATCCTCTTACCAGAGTACTGGAAGATCCTCTTACCAGAGTACTGGAAGATCCTCTTACCAGAGTACTGGAAGATCCTCTTACCAGAGTACTGGAAGATCCTCTTACCAGAGTACTGGCAGATCCTCTTACCAGAGTACTGGCAGATCCTCTTACCAGAGTACTGGAAGATCCTCTTACCAGAGTACTGGAAGATCCTCTTACCAGAGTACTGGAAGATCCTCTTACCAGAGTACTGGAAGATCCTCTTACCAGAGTACTGGAAGATCCTCTTACCAGAGTACTGGAAGATCCTCTTACCAGAGTACTGGAAGATCCTCTTACCAGAGTACTGGAAGATCCTCTTACCAGAGTACTGCAAGATCCTCCTACCAGAGTACTGGAAGATCCTCCTACCAGAGTACTGGAAGATCCTCCTACCAGAGTACTGGAAGATCCTCCTACCAGAGTACTGGAAGATCCTCCTACCAGAGTACTGGAAGATCCTCCTACCAGAGTACTGGAAGATCCTCTTACCAGAGTACTGGAAGATCCTCTTACCAGAGTACTGGAAGATCCTCTTACCAGAGTACTGGAAGATCCTCTTACCAGAGTACTGGAAGATCCTCTTACCAGAGTACTGGCAGATCCTCTTACCAGAGTACTGGCAGATCCTCTTACCAGAGTACTGGAGGATCCTCTTACCAGAGTACTGGAAGATCCTCTTACCAGAGTACTGGAAGATCCTCTTACCAGAATATTGGAAGATCCTCTTGCCAGAGTACTGGAAGATCCTCTTACCAGAGTACTGGAAGATCCTCTTACCAGAGTACTGGAAGATCCTCCTGCCAGAGTACTGGAAGATCCTCTTACCAGAGTACTGGAAGATCCTCTTACCAGAGTACTGGAAGATCCTCTTTCCAGAGTACTGGCAGATCACTGTGCCTCTGGAACCACATCTGGAAGAGTGCGAAAAATAACCAGTATAACGCAGACATCAGGTAATAAAGAACTAAGATTTAAATGATATAAACACTACAGTAACTGAAACATTGCTGACTTACTCAATGATTACTTTTAAATTGCTGTAATTCCTTCACTGGATCCCAAGAAACATTTACGCAATATTTAATAACCAGATTTAAGAACATTAGAACATAAAAAAGAAGGAACACTGAAGCAGGCCTACTGGCCCATAGGAGGCAGGTCCAAGTCTCCTACCGGCTTAAGCCAATGCACCCAACCTAGTCAGGTCAGGTCACATTCACTTAAGGAAGGAGCACGGCACCAGACCCAGCAGCACAAGCTAGTCAGGTCCAACTCACACCCACCCACACCCGCTCATGTATTTATCTAACCTATTTTTAAAACTACACGTTTTAGCCTCAATAACTGTACTCGGAAGTTTGTTCCACTCATCCACAACTCTATTACCAAACCAGTACTTTCCTATATCCTTCCTGAATCTGAATTTTTCCAACTTAAAACCATTGCTGCGAGTCCTGTCTAGGCTAGATATTTTCAGCACGCTATTTATATCCCCTTTATTTATTCCTGTCTTCCATTTATACACCTCAATCATATCCCCCCTAATTCTACGCCTTTCTAGAGAGTGCAGATTCAGGGTCCTCAGTCTATCCTCATAGGGAAGATTTCTGATACATGGGATCATCTTTGTCATCCTCCTTTGTATGTTTTCCAGAGCATTTATATCCATTCTGTAATGCGGTGACCAGAACTGAGCAGCATAGTCTAAATGAGGCCTATATGGATGGTGGAAGGCTGTTGAACAGTCTTGGGCCCCGGACACTTGTGTTTAGTCTTAGTGTATTAATACATTCTCTCTCGAAAAATTAGTATGATGTGAATATATCAGTAGTGAAGAAAGACGCTCCCTCTACAGAAGACGACGAAGAGTCACTGAGCTCCTCAGGAGTGCTAGAATATCTGATACACGAAAGGAGGCGCTGACCAGGGAAGTGGAAACTATTGAACTTAAGTTAAATGACACTTACAGGAACCAGGAGAGGCAGGAGGAGCTTAAAGCTATTAGTGAAATTGAAAGAAATTCAAAATATTTCTTTTCATATGCCAAAAACAAGGCAAATACCACATCTCGTATCGGGCCCTTACTCAGACAGGATGGAACTTACACAGATGACAACAAGGAAATGAGTGAAATATTGAAATCCCAGTACGACTCTGTGTTTAGTGAACCACTAATCGGTCTGAGGATCGACGACCCAAATTTCTTCATGAATGAACCTCAAAACTCCATAAATGTATGCCAGATTTCCGACATTACCCTAACTCCGATAGATTTCAAAAAAGCAATTGACAACATGCCTATGCACTCAGCCCCGGGCCCAGACTCGTGGAACTCTGTTTTCATTAAGAACTGCAAGAAACCCCTCTCGTGTGCCCTAAGTACACTATGGAGGAGGAGCTTGGACATGGGTGAAATTCCACAGTCACTTAAAACAACGGATATAGCCCCACTCCATAAAGGTGGCAGCAGAGCATTAGCTAAGAACTATAGACCAATAGCTCTGACGTCCCACATCATAAAAATCTTTGAAAGAGTGCTAAGAAGCAGGATTGCAAATCACCTGGATTCCCAAAATCTGCACAATCCAGGGCAACATGGGTTCAGGGCAGGTCGCTCCTGCCTCTCACAACTACTGGATCACTATGACATGGCCTTGGATGCACTGGAAGAAAATCAGAATGCAGATGTAATATACACAGACTTTGCAAAACCATTTGACAAATGTAATCATGGCGTAATAGCCCATAAAATACGTGCTAAAGGAATAACTGGGAAAGTGGGGAGATGGATCTTCAACTTCCTAACAAATCGAACACAAAGAGTAGTGGTCAACAGAGTTAAATCGGAGGCTGCCATAGTGAAGAGCTCTGTTCCACAAGGCACAGTACTCGCCCCCATCTTATTCCTTATCCTCATATCAGACATAGACAGAGATATACATCACAGCACCGTATCATCCTTTGCGGATGATACTAGGATCTGCATGAGGCTGTCATCTGCTGAGGACGCGGTTAACCTCCAAGAAGATACAAACAAAGTTTTCCAGTGGGCAACGGTAAACAATATGATGTTCAATGAGGACAAATTCCAACTACTCCGTTATGGAAAACTGGAGGAGATAATAACTAGAAAAGAATATAGTACTGACTCCGGTCATACAATAGAGCGGAAAAATAATGTAAGGGACCTGGGAGTAGTAATGTCTGAGGATCTCACTTTCAAGGATCACAACAGTGCCACGATCGCACGTGCAAAGAAAATGATAGGATGGATAATGAGAACTTTCAAAACGAGAGATGCCAAGCCAATGATGATCCTTTTCAAATCACTTGTTCTCTCTAGGCTGGAATACTGCTGTACATTAACATCTCCATTCAAAGCAGGTGAAATCGCAGATCTAGAGAGTGTACAGAGATCCTTTACTGCACGTATAAGTTCTGTCAAACACCTTAACTACTGGGAACGCTTGGAAGCACTTGACTTGCACTCGTTGTAACGCAGGAGGGAGAGATATATCATAATCTACACTTGGAAAATCTTGGAAGGAATGGTCCCAAATCTGCACACAGAAATCACTCCCTACGAAAGTAAAAGACTGGGCAGGCGATGCAAAATGCCCCCAATAAAAAGTAGGGGCGCCATTGGTACACTAAGGGAAAACACCATAAGTGTCCGGGGCCCAAAACTGTTCAACAGCCTCCAATCAAGCATTAGGGGAATTGCCAATAAACCCCTGGCTGCCTTCAAGAGAGAGCTGGACAGATACCTAAAGTCAGTGCCGGATCAGCCGGGCTGTGGCTCGTACGTTGGACTGCGTGCGGCCAGCAGTAACAGCCTAGTTGATCAGGCCCTGATCCATCGGGAGGCCTGGTCATGGACCGGGCCGCGGGGGCGTTGATCCCCGGAATAACCTCCAGGTAACCAGGTATCCAGGTATGCATTTCGCAGTGTAGGTAGAACGGGAAGGTAGAGAACAGGTGGGTAGAAGAATATAAGAAAGAAGGAACACTGCAACAGGCCTACTGACCCATGCGGAGCAGGTCCATGTCCCACCCCCCGGATTATCCCAATGACTGGGAAGGTAGAGAACGGGTGGATAGGACGTGAAAGAGAACAGGTGGGTAGAAGAACGTGAAGGTAGAGGACAGGTGGGTAGAAGAACGTGTAGGTAGAGGACATGTGGGTAGAAGAACGTGAAGGTAGAGAACAGGTGGGTAGAAGAACGTGAAGGTAGAGGACAGGTGGGTAGAAGAACGTGAAGGTAGAAGACAGGTGGGTAGAAGAACGTGAAGGTAGAGGACAGGTGGGTAGAAGAACGTGAAGGTAGAGGAAAGGTGGGTAGAAGAACGTGAAGGTAGAGGAAAGGTGGGTAGAAGAACGTGAAGGTAGAGGACAGGTGGGTAGAAGAACGTGAAGGTAGAGGACAGGTGGGTAGAAGAACGTGAAGGTAGAGGACAGGTGGGTAGAAGAACGTGAAGGTAGAAGACAGGTGGGTAGAAGAACGTGAAGGTAGAGGACAGGTGGGTAGAAGAACGTGAAGGTAGAGGACAGGTGGGTAGAAGAACGTAAAGGTAGAGGACAGGTGGGTAGAAGAACGTGAAGGCAGAGGACAGGTGGGTAGAAGAACGTGAAGGCAGAGGACAGGTGGGTAGAAGAACGTGAAGGCAGAGGACAGGTGGGTAGAAGAACGTGAAGGCAGAGGACAGGTGGGTAGAAGAACGTGAAGGCAGAGGACAGGTGGGTAGAAGAACGTGAAGGCAGAGGACAGGTGGGTAGAAGAACGTGAAGGCAGAGGACAGGTGGGTAGAAGAACGTGAAGGCAGAGGACAGGTGGGTAGAAGAACGTGAAGGCAGAGGACAGGTGGGTAGAAGAACGTGAAGGCAGAGGACAGGTGGGTAGAAGAACGTGAAGGCAGAGGACAGGTGGGTAGAAGAACGTGAAGGCAGAGGACAGGTGGGTAGAAGAACGTGAAGGCAGAGGACAGGTGGGTAGAAGAACGTGAAGGCAGAGGACAGGTGGGTAGAAGAACGTGAAGGCAGAGGACAGGTGGGTAGAAGAACGTGAAGGCAGAGGACAGGTGGGTAGAAGAACGTGAAGGCAGAGGACAGGTGGGTAGAAGAACGTGAAGGCAGAGGACAGGTGGGTAGAAGAACGTGAAGGCAGAGGACAGGTGGGTAGAAGAACGTGAAGGTAGTGGACAGGTGGGTAGAAGAACGTGAAGGTAGAGGACAGGTGGGTAGAAGAACGTGAAGGTAGAGGACAGGTGGGTAGAAGAACGTGAAGGTAGAGGACAGGTGGGTAGAAGAACGTGAAGGTAGAGGACAGGTGGGTAGAAGAACGTGAAGGTAGAGGACAGGTGGGTAGAAGAACGTGAAGGTAGAGGACAGGTGGGTAGAAGAACGTGAAGGTTGAGGACAGGTGGGTAGAAGAACGTGAAGGTAGAGGACAGGTGGGTAGAAGAACGTGAAGGTAGAGGACAGGTGGGTAGAAGAACGTGAAGGTAGAGGACAGGTGGGTAGAAGAACGTGAAGGTAGAGGACAGGTGGGTAGAAGAACGTGAAGGTAGAGGACAGGTGGGTAGAAGAACGTGAAGGTAGAGGACAGGTGGGTAGAAGAACGTGAAGGTAGAGGACAGGTGGGTAGAAAAACGTGAAGGTAAAGGACAGGTGGGTAGAAGAACGTGAAGGTAGAGGACAGGTGGGTAGAAGAACGTGAAGGTAAAGGACAGGTGGGTAGAAGAACGTGAGGGTAGAGGACAGGTGGGTAGAAGAACGTGAAGGTAGAGGACAGGTGGGTAGAAGAACGTGAAGGTAGAGGACAGGTGGGTAGAAGAACGTGAAGGTAGAGGACAGGTGGGTAGAAGAACGTGAAGGTAGAGGACAGGTGGGTAGAAGAACGTGAAGGCAGAGGACAGGTGGGTAGAAGAACGTGAAGGCAGAGGACAGGTGGGTAGAAGAACGTGAAGGCAGAGGACAGGTGGGTAGAAGAACGTGAAGGCAGAGGACAGGTGGGTAGAAGAACGTGAAGGCAGAGGACAGGTGGGTAGAAGAACGTGAAGGCAGAGGACAGGTGGGTAGAAGAACGTGAAGGCAGAGGACAGGTGGGTAGAAGAACGTGAAGGCAGAGGACAGGTGGGTAGAAGAACGTGAAGGCAGAGGACAGGTGGGTAGAAGAACGTGAAGGCAGAGGACAGGTGGGTAGAAGAACGTGAAGGCAGAGGACAGGTGGGTAGAAGAACGTGAAGGCAGAGGACAGGTGGGTAGAAGAACGTGAAGGTAGTGGACAGGTGGGTAGAAGAACGTGAAGGTAGAGGACAGGTGGGTAGAAGAACGTGAAGGTAGAGGACAGGTGGGTAGAAGAACGTGAAGGTAGAGGACAGGTGGGTAGAAGAACGTGAAGGTAGAGGACAGGTGGGTAGAAGAACGTGAAGGTAGAGGACAGGTGGGTAGAAGAACGTGAAGGTAGAGGACAGGTGGGTAGAAGAACGTGAAGGTTGAGGACAGGTGGGTAGAAGAACGTGAAGGTAGAGGACAGGTGGGTAGAAGAACGTGAAGGTAGAGGACAGGTGGGTAGAAGAACGTGAAGGTAGAGGACAGGTGGGTAGAAGAACGTGAAGGTAGAGGACAGGTGGGTAGAAGAACGTGAAGGTAGAGGACAGGTGGGTAGAAGAACGTGAAGGTAGAGGACAGGTGGGTAGAAGAACGTGAAGGTAGAGGACAGGTGGGTAGAAAAACGTGAAGGTAAAGGACAGGTGGGTAGAAGAACGTGAAGGTAGAGGACAGGTGGGTAGAAGAACGTGAAGGTAAAGGACAGGTGGGTAGAAGAACGTGAGGGTAGAGGACAGGTGGGTAGAAGAACGTGAAGGTAGAGGACAGGTGGGTAGAAGAACGTGAAGGTAGAGGACAGGTGGGTAGAAGAACGTGAAGGTAGAGGACAGGTGGGTAGAAAAACGTGAAGGTAAAGGACAGGTGGGTAGAAGAACGTGAAGGTAGAGGACAGGTGGGTAGAAGAACGTGAAGGTAAAGGACAGGTGGGTAGAAGAACGTGAGGGTAGAGGACAGGTGGGTAGAAGAACGTGAAGGTAGAGGACAGGTGGGTAGAAGAACGTGAAGGCAGAGGACAGGTGGGTAGAAGAACGTGAAGGCAGAGGACAGGTGGGTAGAAGAACGTGAAGGCAGAGGACAGGTGGGTAGAAGAACGTGAAGGTAGAGGACAGGTGGGTAGAAGAACAGGTGTAAATATAATTAAAATTGGTACAGAAAGAGGCTGAGGGACTGATTACCTCATCTTTTGTATATAGTTCTGTCTTCCAATTTCGTCCTTGAATATGTACTGATAAAACCACTGGAGGGCGAAACGTCTACAAATAAAGATACCCAGATGTTGCACATATGTCTAATTCTCCATCACGGAAAGAGGGTGTTGGTGAATCCCGTGGATCATAAGGTGGATCACGAGGCATGATCCGCTTATGGAACACCAACTCCACCCTGTGTACACTCTTACTCGCACCTGTTGTACCTCCACCTGCTGTACCGTAACCCCAGACTCCACCCTGAGCATGCTAGCACCTGGTCTCCTGCAGACACTGCTCTGGTCTAGCTCTCACACACACCTGCTATCTCCGCTTTTACTTCCTCCGAGATCGCCTTCATGTTGACAAAAGGGCTCTTGATCCGCGGTCTTGAAGCTAATCTTGCCTTTCTCCGAATAATGATGATTATCTCGCTGTCTCAATGTCCTATCTGACCCACTAAGAATTCAGTATTTCCCACGATTATTTTAACGTTCATGGTATCGTTTTAGAGGTGCTCAGTGACACCATCAGGGCTCACCTTTTTTTTTTCTTTTTTGCATGTTGTGGTTCAGTGGCTAGATCGCTTGGTTCATAAGCGAAGGAACCCGGGCTCGATTTCCGAATTGTGAGAGACGTTTGGACAAATCTAATGCCTGCTGCACCAGGATGATATGTTAAGTAAATGGACACAAGTGCAACTAGTGGCATTTTATTGTGGCAACGTTTCGCTCTCCAGGAGCTTTATCAAACCGTTAGACATTGCAAGGACACAAACCTAATGAACCTTTAGTGACACATTTCGCTCTGAAGTTTTATCAAGCAATGACTTGATGAAACTATACACAAAACGAAACGTTGAGTCAATAAAAGCGAGACCTGCAGTGTGCTACGGTTTATCTTTAGTCTACACACCTGCACCTAGAAGCAGCTATGCACCTGGTGTTATTCCTGTGTTGTGGGTTGTATCCCAGGCACGTCAGTACACCACAGACAACACTGGACTCTTGAATAAGGCCAGACAGCACCTCTTACCTAGCACTGAATGTGTGAAATATAATTCTCAACATCAGCAGTGACACTAGACTCACGTTTGGGATTCGTGTTATTGTTAGGCATATCCCTGATATACCTGTGATGCATCTGTGATTTACCTGTGTTAAGCATGTGACTGGTATCGAGAGTTCACCTAACATTGTAGGCAGTGGCGGACCTACATTTTTGGGACCCCTGGAGGGGGGTCTTCGCATGGTAGACCCAAAATTATTAAGCAATGTGGACTACAGTGGTTTCTGGGGCCCCTCTGGGATTAGGCCGGCCAGGAGCCAGGCATCATCTGCTTCACCGCTGGATAGGACACAAACAAAGCTTATAGAAGCACACTCAGATGACATGTTGTTCAGCCCTTGTGGCTTAGCGCTTCTTTTTGATTATAGTAATAATGTAAATATAAATATCACTACCACGCCCCCAGTTACCACCCACACTGCTACCACGCCCACAGTTACTACCCACACTGCTACCACGCCCACAGTTACCACCCACACTGCTACCACGCCCACAGTTACCACCCACACTGCTACCACGCCCACAGTTACTACCCACACTGCTACCACGCCCACAGTTACCACCCACACTGCTACCACGCCCACAGTTACCACCCACACTGCTACCACGCCCCCAGTTACCACCCACACTGCTACCACGCCCACAGTTACTACCCACACTGCTACCACGCCCACAGTTACCACCCACACTGCTACCACGCCCACAGTTACCACCCACACTGCTACCACGCCCACAGTTACCACCCACACTGCTACCACGCCCACACCACCCACGCTGCTACCACGCCCACACTGCTACCACGCCCACAGTTACCACCCACACTGCTACCACGCCCACAGTTACCACCCACACTGCTACCACGCCCACAGTTACCACCCACACTACCACGTCCACAGTTACCACCTGTGGGCGTGGGCGTGGTAGCAGTGTGGGTGGTAACTGGGCGTGGTAGCAGTGTGGGTGGTAACTGTGGGCGTGGTAGCAGTGTGGGTGGTAACTGTGGGAGTGGTAGCAGTGTGGGTGGTAACTGTGGTAACTAACACTGCTACCACGCCCACAGTTACCCACACTGCTACAATGCCCACAGTTACCACCCACACTGCTACCACGCCCACACCCACACTGCTACCACGCCCACAGTTACCACCCACACTACCACGCCCACACTGCTACCACGCCCACATTTACCACCCACACTGCTACGACGCCAACAGTTACCACCCACACTACCAAGCCCACAATTACCGCCCACACTGCTACCACGCCCACAGTTACCACCCACACTACCACGCCCACAGTTACCACTCACACTGCTACCACGCCCACAGTTACCACCCACACTGCTAACACGCCCACAGTTGCCACCTACACTGCCGCCACGCTCACAGTTACCACCCACACTGCCGCCACGCCCACAGTTGCCACCCACACTACCACGCCCACAGTTACCATCCACACTGCTAGCACGCCCACGGTTGCCACCCACACTGCCGCCACGCCCACAGTTACCACCCACACTGCTACCACGCCCACAGTTACCACCCACACTACCACGCCCACAGTTGCCACCCACACTGCCGCCTCGCCCACAGTTGCCACCCACACTGCCGCCACGCCCACAGTTGCCACCCACACTGCCGCCACGCCCACAGTTACCACCCACACTGCCGCCACGCCCACAGTTGCCACCCACACTGCCGCCACGCCCACAGTTACCACCCAACACTATCAATCAAGCGAAGACACTGTTGTGGGGGTGGGGTAGTGCCGATCTGATCCCCCCCCCTCAGTGTGTGCATGGGCGTGAGTAGGAGAGGCGTAGGCGGGCTCTAGTACGGGAACACCTGCCACTCACGCCCATCCCGTAATACAATGGAGCAAGACGGCCGCCCCCGCCCCCCGCCACCCCTGGCGGGAAGAGGAAGGGTGTGACCCAAAATCTGTACAGTGTGACAGACTACGCCACACTACCCTCAGTAGGACCGGGAGATGGAGGACGACGAGGAGCAACCAGAATGAATGAAAGCTAACAATGGACAATAAGAATGAAAATGGCAACTGTACCTTACCTCTGATGGATTTCGAGAGTTTCCCCTACTCTCGCAGCCCGGCCCTGGGCCAGGCTTGTCTGGTCAACCAGGCTATTGTTACAGGCAGCCCACTGGCCCACACATCCATCACAGCCTGGTCGATCCGGCACTTGGTGGAGGTACTGGTCAAGTTTCATCCTGAAGACTTCTACAGTGCTCTCCTATCTTCAGCAGTGTTTCTGGTTAACATGTTCAACAGTCTGACCACGGATGTTGATACAGTGTTCCCTTATTGTGCTCTCGGTGCCCATACTTTTCACTGAGTTTATTTTACACATTCCAAGAAGATATAAACAAAGTTTTCCAGTGGGCAACGGTAAACAATATGATGTTCAATGAGGACAAATTCCAACTACTCCGTTATGGAAAACTGGAGGAGATAATAACTAGAACAGAGTATACTACTGACTCTGGCCATACAATAGAGCGGAAAAATAATGTAAGGGACCTGGGAGTAGTAATGTCTGAGGATCTCACTTTCAAGGATCACAACAGTGCCACGATCGCACGTGCAAAGAAAATGATAGGATGGATAATGAAAACTTTCAAAACGAGAGATGCCAAGCCAATGATGATCCTTTTCAAATCACTTGTTCTCTCTAGGCTGGAATACTGCTGTACATTAACATCTCCATACAAAGCAGGTGAAATCGCAGATCTAGAGAGTGTACAGAGATCCTTTACTGCACGTATAAGTTCTGTCAAGCACCTTAACTACTGGGAACGCTTGAAAGCACTTGACTTGTACTCGTTGGAACGCAGGAGGGAGAGATATATCATAATCTACACTTGGAAAATCTTGGAAGGAATGGTCCCAAATCTGCACACAGAAATCACTCCCTACGAAAGTAAAAGACTGGGCAGGCGATGCAAAATGCCCCCAATAAAAAGTAGGGGCGCCATTGGTACACTAAGAGAAAACACCATAAGTGTCCGGGGCCCAAAACTGTTCAACAGCCTCCCAACAAGCATTAGGGGAATTGCCAATAAACCCCTGGCTGCCTTCAAGAGAGAGCTGGACAGATACCTAAAGTCAGTGCCGGATCAGCCGGGCTGTGGCTCGTACGTTGGACTGCGTGCGGCCAGCAGTAACAGCCTAGTTGATCAGGCCCTGATCCATCAGGAGGCCTGGTCATGGACCGGGCCGCGGGGGCGTTGATCCCCGGAATAACCTCCAGGTAACCTCCAGGTATATCTCACTCCAGATCCACAAGTACTTTCCACGTACACGTTATCACGTGCGTTATCAAGTACCTCTCCGCTCCAGCGAGTACATAATTACCTTTCCAGTAACTGACTTTAAATTCTTTAACTCTATGTGAGCCGTAAATGATGTAAAAGAAAGAATAGTAAATAATATTATTATAATCAAAAAGAAGCGCTAAGCCACAAGGAGTAAATAATGATAGATAATAATGGCAAATAAGAATGAAATATAACATTTATATATAATAAGAACTAAAGAACTAAAAAAAGTTTTGGGAGACTCGGGATGATTGTGTGTGTGTGTGTATATGTGTGTGTGTGTATGTGTGTGTGTGTGTGTGTGTGTGTGTGTGTGTATGTGTGTGTATGTGTATATGTGTGTGTGTGTATGTGTATATGTGTGTGTGTATATGTGTGTGTGTGTATGTGTGTGTGTGTGTGTGTGTATGTGTGTGTATATGTGTGTGTATATGTGTGTGTGTGTGTGTGTGTATGTATGTGTGTGTGTGTGTGTGTGTGTGTGTGTATATGTGTGTGTGTGTGTTTGTGTGTGTGTGTGTGTATGTGTGTGTGTGTGTGCGTGTATGTGTAAATGTGTGTGTGTGTGTGTGTGTGTGTGTGTGTGTGTATGTGTATATGTGTGTGTGTGTATGTGTGTGTGTTTGAGTGTGCGTGTGTGTGTGTGTGTGTGTATGTGTGTGTGTGTGTGTATGTGTATATGTGTGTGTATGTATGTGTGTATGTATGTGTGTGTGTGTGTGTGTGTGTGTGTATGTGTGTGTGTATGTGTATGTGTGTGTATGTGTGTGTATGTGTATGTGTATGTGTGTGTGTATGTACTCACCTAGTTGTACTCACCTAGTTGAGGTTGTGGGGGTCGAGTCCGAGCTCCTGGCCCCGCCTCTTCACTGATCGCTACTAGGTCACTCTCCCTGAGCCGTGAGCTTTATCATACCTCTGCTTAAAGCTATGTATGGATCCTGCCTCCACTACATCGCTTCCCAAACTATTCCACTTACTGACTACTCTGTGGCTGAAGAAATACTTCCTAACATCCCTGTGATTCATCTGTGTCTTCAGCTTCCAACTGTGTCCCCTTGTTACTTTGTCCAATCTCTGGAACATCCTGTCTTTGTCCACCTTGTCAATTCCTCTCAGTATTTTGTATGTCGTTATCATGTCCCCCCTATCTCTCATGTCCTCCAGTGTCGTCAGGTTGATTTCCCTTAACCTCTCCTCGTAGGACATACCTCTTAGCTCTGGGACTAGTCTTGTTGCAAACCTTTGCACTTTCTCTAGTTTCTTCACGTGCTTGGCTAGGTGTGGGTTCCAAACTGGTGCCGCATACTCCAATATGGGCCTAACGTACACGGTGTACAGGGTCCTGAATGATTCCTTATTAAGATGTCGGAATGCTGTTCTGAGGTTTGCCAGGCGCCCATATGCTGCAGCAGTTATTTGGTTGATGTGCGCTTCAGGAGATGTGCCTGGTGTTATACTCACCAAGATATTTTTCCTTGAGTGAGGTTTGTAGTCTCTGACCCCCTAGACTGTACTCCGTCTGCGGCCTTCTTTGCCCTTCCCCAATCTTCATGACTTTGCACTTGGTGGGATTGAACTCCAGGAGCCAATTGCTGGACCAGGTCTGCAGCCTGTCCAGATCCCTTTGTAGTTCTGCCTGGTCTTCGATCGAGTGAATTCTTCTCATCAACTTCACGTCATCTGCAAACAGGGACACCTCAGAGTCTATTCCTTCCGTCATGTCGTTCACAAATACCAGAAACAGCACTGATCCTAGGACTGACCCCTGCGGGACCCCGCTGGTCACAGGTGCCCACTCTGACACCTCGCCACGTACCATGACTCGCTGCTGTCTTCTTGACAAGTATTCCTTGATCCATTGTAGTGCCTTCCCTGTTATCCCTGCTTGGTCCTCCTGTTTTTGCACCAATCTCTTGTGTGGAACTGTGTCAAACGCCTTCTTGCAGTCCAAGAAAATGCAATCCACCCACCCCTCTCTCGTCTTACTGCTGTCACCATGTCATAGAACTCCAGTAGGTTTGTGACACAGGATTTCCCGTCCCTGAAACCATGTTGGCTGCTGTTGATGAGATCGTTCCTTTCTAGGTGTTCCACCACTCTTCTCCTGATAATCTGTGTGTGTTTGTATGTGTGTGTGTGTGTGTGTGTGTGTGTGTGTGTGTTTGTATGTGTGTGTGTGTGTGTGTGTGTGTGTGTGTGTCCCATATAAGAAGTGTATTAAGACATTAAAGTAGCTTGCAGTTATATCTACTTTCCTCCTCCTCCCATCCATCCTTCTCTCCATCTCTATCTCCCTTTCTCATTCTTTCACTCATTCCTTTCTCATTTCTTCCCTTCCTACCTCCAACCTTCCCTCCCTTGTTTCCATCCTCCCTCCCTCCTTCCCTCCCACCAGCCTCTTCCTTCTCCTCCTCCTATTCTTAAAAACAAATTAAAAATGCCTCCCAAAACTCTATAATTTATCACGAGGATAAATTTTCTCGAGCAGCGGGACATATTTGCATATCTTTTAATGAAAGTAAACAACGATTTATCATTATACTCTAAATGAAACTCACAGACTCTCTCCCTGTTCCAGCGAAGAGGAGGGCCAGGAGCTGTGAATCGATCCCTGCAACTACATATAGGTGAGTACAGCTCTCTCAGAGATAGTGTTCACACACACACAGACACACACACACAGACACACACACACAGACACACACACACACGTGTCAGGGGTAGTGTTCACAGTGCTCTGAGGAGTAATAAGTACGTACATCAACACACCTGTATGTATATTAAGCAATAAACAATTACAATGAGTCATTATTAGACTACCAGACAATTCAGTTGCAGTTTTCTTGGATTTATAAAGCAATACAACTATTCAGTCCCTCACTAAATGAAAGATACTCTACACCCTCCAAATACTATCGAATTACTACTATCGTTGTCACCTTGTTTCCTGACCAACTTCTGGATTATCATCATCATCGTCGTCACAGAACAAGTAATACCATTAAATTCTTCATTTTCCACAATTCGTAACCCTGATATTGTTATCAGTGACCATAAGCGTGAACAAATTTATACGTAAGGGGAAATATCTCCACCATTTATGTCCAAAGATATGCTGGGTTCTGAGTCAGGCAAGCACCGTGTGGGGGGAGTATTATAATAACTATAATCATGGGGAGCGCTAAACCCGTAGAATTATACAGCGTACGTGGGGGAGGGAGAATGGAAGGTATTCAGGCTCAATCCATGGAACCGGAGCACAGATCCAATTCCTTAGATCAAGAGCCCCTCACCAGCGTCAAGGAACCTCCCTTGAGGGGTGTGGGGGAGTAGCAAGCATAGCATAGGCCTCTATAAAGGACGGCCTACGGCGTATAGTTGATCCCAGTCATGGATTAAACCCTCCTCATATTTTAGTTAATATACCAACCTGAGGCAATATATTGCATCCAGTATCAGAATTTCAGATATATCATATTTTTGATAAATACAAATAAATATGCATGAAGGTATTTGTAAAAAAAAAAATTGAAGAGAGGCATGGTGTGTGTGTGTGTGTGTGTGTGTGTGTGTGTGTGTGTGTGTGTGTGTGTGTGTGTGTGTGTGTGTGTGTGTGTGTGTGTGTGTGTGTGTGTGTGTGTTGACCCACTTAGTGCTACTGACCTTGGGTAGCTGATCTTTTTTGTCTTGAGAAAGATGTGGAGAAAAAGGACAAAGGGGGTGAATAAGGGATATGGAAAGGAATGGGATAGGAAGGGAATGGTTAGGGTATGGGCAGGGGATGCGGTGGGGACGAGTAGTGATGGGAGTGGGGGAGGGGGGTAAAGGTAGAGGGAGGGTAAAGGGACAAAAAGAAGTCCCTGGCATGCGGTTGCTCTTGTGTGTGTTGTTGTCCCTTTTAGGCAGAGTCGCTCAAATAAATCCAACTGCCCTAAAAAAATACACGTCTTCAAGACGTTTCTATCATGCACCGAGATTTTTATATAGGCTGCCTAGAAGATTCAGGTTAATTTCCCAGCCAGTCACAGTACATATACACTGCTTTAAACCAATTGTTTCAATATATATATATATATATATATATATATATATATATATATATATATATATATATATATATATATATATATATATGGTGGAGGGTGGGTTAGCTGTCCTGCTCAACCTACTTATTCGGGTCACTCATTTTTTTAGTAATATTAAAGATAATATAAATATATTAATTCCGCGTTAAGTTATTGCCACAAACAATTTACACTCTGCTTGTCTGACAACAAAATTGTTGCTTTATCAACTTTAAATCGCAAGCTTTGCCCTAAAAACACAAAATTTACATAAACATATGTAACCGGGGTAGCCGTTGGCTCAGTAAAGGGCCACAAGCTTAACTCAACTGTCAGTTTGTTTGGTCTTTAAAGGATTAATTTTCTACAATCTATTATATGCATACCGTTCTACTGTAAGGTCCTGTCCCTTCACAGACGTGTTACTGACACATGGCTCTACTAGGTCCTATCTTCAGTCTTCGACTTTCTTAAGACTGTATTCAGTATTCTCTATTTTAATGCCAGTTCTTGCATAGCAATGCCTTCATTGTGTTCGCAGACGCCTATGTGAGAGGGAAATCCTCACAAATTTGATTTAAACCCTTCAGTCAATAATCCGTACCTTGTATCTGGCCTCAGACACAGGCACGTTGTATTCAGATCTTAGGTTATTTTAGAATAAGCGGCGTGGATAGCAGCAGAGATAAAGTGTCTGTGGTTGTAGCTACTGTGTGTTTGAGAGAGATTATTATGGCAGGCACCTCGGGTTTATAAGGCTGAAATCCAGTCATGAACTTTAACATTTGTATTTTATTATCTTGGGTGTTCTTTACGATGACAGAAATTCCCTCCCGCCCACACAGCTGAAGGAGCCATCAATACTGACAGTGTGTACGATGTTTCTATTTATAAATCGTTTGTGTTCCAAGGAATTGCGTTCAGCTGTGTTGAACAGAACAATAACATAATATGGTATTTTTGTCTTGTAATTCAAACCTTTCAATGCGTGGCTGTTGCTTTATTTTAATTCACTTATTTTATGACTTACCTTCTAGCAGTTGTTTGGAATTTCTAGACCAGCAACATTATGCTGAAGAACTTGCAGAAACTTCTGTCCTCGTGAGATTTTCCGCCTTCTAACATTAGGAGTTTTATACTGAGAACAGTAAATGTCAGACTCTTCAGGTTCGAAACAATCGAGGTCAGGGAACACCTGCACGTAGTCACAATTCACGTGAATGTCTCTCCCAAGGATCCTTGGGAGAGTCATTCACACGAACGGACCTTTCTGGATTTCCTACTCTATTTCTGCAACATTGCAAGCTCCAGATGATATGTTGACTGCAACACGAAAGACCTAGAGCTAACATTCAACTCTCCCTGTGGTTGTTTGGCACATACGAGTATCTGATCTCGACTGTTTTCAGTGTAAAAATCTTATTGTCAAGAAGTCTTTTAGTGTGATGCTTAATGACTTAAGAGCGAGTTATAATGTGAATACAGTGTCATTCACATATTATTATTATTATAATCAAAAAGAAGCGCTAAGCCACAAGGGCTATACAGCGTCATTCACATAGAGTTTGGAACTGAGGCAATAATTCTAGATCAGCATCAGACATTTTTATACAATTATCACATCTGAACATGTTTTTAACTGTCGAAATGTATATTATGGTCACAATCGCGTGCATGACAAAACACATTACTGACAATATTACTTGTTTAACATCTTTTTTTGTTCGTGTTCGTACACACTACCTCAAACATCTACCAGTTTCTCTCACGCGTGTCTCCGCTGGACGGAAGTAAGTACACCCTCTCAAGGCTCTCATTTGGCTTAGTTCTAATTATTAACCTTGTGTTATATGTCTATGCCACGCTAATTCCTTCTCGATGGCACAAGTCCTTCATTTCTGTGTAACTTTCATTATAAGCATTTACTAAGTTGTATTAGATGAAAGGTATGCAATGCCGACTTGATGAAAGACACGTGTACAACACCTGAGTATCTTTATTGAACAGAACCGTCCCACCTGTACAACATGTGTGTTTTTCGTTCAATATAATGTATGGAGATGATCAAACCACGGTATGGGTTGGGATTAGACTCGCGGCGAGTCGTAAAACTCCAGACCGACGCGTTAGCCACTGGGCCAGCTGGCTACAATAAGATTCATCTGGATAAATCTTATGGTAGCCAGCTGGCCCAGTGGATAGCTCGTCGGTCTGGACTTTTACGACTCCTGCACCGCGAGTTCAATCCCAGCCCATGACATGGTTTGTTTGCAGTCGTGTCATTACGATTTCTTGAGTCAGTTATGGAGATGATGATGGAAACTTCTCCAGTGGGGACCAGTGAAAGAGTTGGAGAGTTGGAGCGTTGCAGCAGCTGTAGATGTGGTCACAGGTGGCGGGACCCATTAGTAAAAGATCATACCCATAAGGTGAGCCAGAGGTTAGCAATAGAGTTGCAGAAGATATCCTCTGTACCAAGAATCCTTGGCGTTGCTGTAGCAGACTAGTATCATAAGATCAAAGGTATACGTATACCTCTTGCACTGGCGCCACTGTGAAAGACTCCATCATCATGTCTCTGTAATGAATTTAAAGAGCCTGCTGTGCAGGGGAAAAAATCTCCCAAATATGGATACCCAGGTGTTGCACATGTGTCTTATTCATCAATTTACTAAAGTCTTAAGCTGTGAGACTCTGAAGTTTATAAAAACAATTTTCTGTCATAAGATTGAACTTGCGAGACGTACCACTGTGGATAATGTTATATATCAATACTTTTATTGTAGTACAAAACTAGAAAAACTGCTCCATGATAATGTATCAGTGACCGTGTCTAGGCTATAACTATCATTTTGGAAACTGTAACATGGCCGACATCATCACAATTATACTGTACTTCAGTTCTTAGATTTGAGTGTATCCTTACGTTGCTGATTTATCTCTTGTGCAAGCGGCTCAACTGCAACATATTTGAAACAGACGACCACTAGGCTTGTCGTTAACCTTTCATCATGTGTTCGTCTTGGTTCCATTCACCGCTGGTATTAGTCGTCCCTCTCTCAAATTCCCCATCTCTGCTGCTTTAAACATCTCATTTTCCTCACTCTATTTATCTTAACTTCCACTCAAACATCAGCATCTCCCATTCACCCTGCCAGGAGGATCATTCATAAGTCTAGCGTCATTGTGTCGTCCATTCATGGAAATATTTCTACCACCTGTTATGGCCGGCACCAGAGTATTGTTTACCTCGAGCTCCTCTCTCTCCTTATTAGCTGGTGGGTGTGTGGCTGCCCCTGTTGGTCCTTTGCTGTGTCAGCTCCATATTAGTGCCGCTTCATGCTGGCTACATCTGTTGATCTCCATGTTTGTCTACGTGTAAACCATTCTCCGCCTATTACTTAGTCTATATTTGTAGATGCATCTCGGCTCTCGTTTTCTTTCTCTCTGTGCGCTGTGTATCTTGCATTTCTCTGCCTCCTCCTGTTTCCTTAGGCGGGTTGTACTGCCTCGTCATCCCCCCACGAACAAAAGTCCCTCAGGTTGACAATGGTGTTTTGAGGGCCGTAATTATAACCTTTAGATAGAGCCCCACCCACCTACGCCCATCTCATCCAATCTTGATGCGCCACCCCACCCGTCCCGCCCATCTCCACCTCCGGTGTCACCCCTTCATACTCCACGTCATTCTGTATCAGCCTTTCCAGCTCTTTCCTATTTATCACATTTGCGTTTCCCCAGAAAGCTGCCGCCGCCGCCGACAACGACCACTCACTCTCCTACCGTCTGTAAGAATATTCTAAACACATCACACGTTTTCCATAAGTTGCTTCAACCTCCTCGCCTCGTCTCTTCCCTGTTAGCGCTAGTTTCTAGTAGTTCTCCCTAGTCACCTGGGCAACTTTCTCTCTTACACAGGGTTCTACAAGGTTAGGTTTGGGATTCTTAACTATTTACAAGCTATGAACTGTTACCTACATCAGTTCATTTGAAAGCAGATTTAAGTAACAGCTCGCTCTCTCTCTCTCTCTTTCTTTCACCATCTTAAGATCAGCTGTTCACCTGTCACTCCGGGAGTGTGGGCGGGGCGGCTCCTGACAACCGGATCTACACCAGACAACATGATAAAGAAAGAGTAGAGGAAGGCGGAGAAAATAGGGAGGGGAAGAGAGAGAGGCGGGTGAGGGAGGGAGGGATGAGAGAAGGAGTCTGATAGTTAGGAAAAATGAAAGGTGGAATAAGAGGAAGGAGAAGGAAGGAGAGAGCGAGTGAGGGGAAAAAATTAAAGAGTGGAAGGGGAGAGAGAGAGAGAGAGAGAGAGAGAGAGAGAGAGAGAGAGAGAGAGAGAGAGAGAGAGAGAGAGCAGTGTGCGACTGCCTAACACATGAACACTTCTAGCATCTCTGGAGTTTAACCCCAGCATCTCTGGAGTTTACCCCAGCAGCTTCGAAGCTGTCCATCACATTTACATAAAATTTTCACTCTAAGATACGACCCACAAGAGTCGACTAACCGCTAATACCTGTTGGTCCTGCGAGGTGAAGACGGGGCAGCAGTTGAGTATGGAAACTCGCCCGGACATGACACCAGGACAGGTAATCGAACCCTGAACCTCTCGCTTGGGAGGAAGGGATTTCCAGACAATTATATTCACTTTTTTTCCTTCATGGTAATTTCTTTGGTCCACATTAATTCCATTCTCTCTGACTTTTTTAACAGCTATGTGTGGTTGACTCGCGGAATCGTAATGGAACGAATACAAACAAACCAGGGTGCGGGTGGAGTTAGAACCCATGGCGAGCGAGTCGTAAAACTCCAGGCCAGTGCGTAAGCCACTTGTCATGGGTTCTAACCTCACTTGTACCGTGATTTATACCTGGCTTTTCTGACACGATGTTAGTCATCATGTGTGTCAAGAGTCTTCAGTGAGGAGTGTCAGTAGTGATCAATAAGTTAAACCCATTAAAATGGTAAACAATTCAGTTTGTAATGGAGAACTACACTTGTTAATTCGTGTGGCTATCTCAACATGGCGGCTGTACTTTGAATCTGGGGAGGAGGCAACAACAGCAGTTGCAGCCCTGCAAGTAGTCTGGCTCTCCGGTATTTTCACCAGATTTTTTTTAAATTATTATTATCAAAAAGAAGCGCTAAGCCACAAGGGATTTTTTTTTTTTAAACTTGCAAACCTATAAGGAATGCGAAAACTGATTTATACAGACTGTACGTATGGCAGCCATATTGGATTTTCAAAATGGCTGCTTCATTTTTTACAATTATTCTTATATCTGCGCTTCCAGTTAACCTTATAGAGTCATGGAACTCAAATTTTGTATTTACAGATTCCAGGCAGTAGTGGAGTTACGTCACGATGACAAGGCAGCTGCGCCAATGTATTTTATTCATGGATTAACTTTCAGTAAATATTTACACGAACAGTAACTTAGATCCTTGTAAATTCTTATTTAATATCGTCGCTTTCTCTAGTGCTTTCTAATTGTGGTTGCTTCTTTTCAGGAAGTCAAGAAAGAACTTTTACCATGAGTGAAGACCCAGCCGTCATGGAACGGAGTTCTGGCAGGAAAAAGGATCCAAGAAAATCAAAGAGGTGCAACTTCTGTTATGAGGAGAGTACTAGCAAAGGAATACTAGTGCGCAACGCAAGGACAGGATCACGTCAAAAGCTGCTGCATGAAGTGAAAGAAACAGCCAGCCTACGAGATGGTGAATACATTAACATCCTCAAAGAATTCACAAGAAAAAACAATATTAAAAGAAAAGTTGTTTTGGCATCGGACGTCTTATTGGGGAGCCATAAATGAAGAATACATGGAACAACCCAGAGGCAGAATGCAATATGCTGTTTCTGTAGGCAGCCACACAGTGAAAAACCGTAAACAGAAAAAAACACGTTAGATACAAGGACACAAGTGCAACTAATGTGACATTTTAATGAGGGAACGTTTCGCTCTCAAAGAGCTTGGTAAAGCCGTGGTTTGATAAACCCATGGTTTTATCAGGAGCTGTCCAGAAGCTTTATTAAACCACGGCTTGATAAAGCTCCTGGAGAGCGAAACGTTGCCACAATAAAGTGTCACATTAGTTGCACTTGTGTCCTTTTACCCATTACATTATTGGTAATTCTATCAACATTAATACGATAAAAACTGTCAAGGAGATGGCAGGGAAAGATCGCAAGACGAAGGAAGGGGTAGCTTTGTCTTGATATCTGTCCTGGGTAACTTCAACCATGAGGAAAAAGATTGGGAAAACTGGTAATGAAATGGATGAGCAGACTTATGGAGAACTAACTTGATGGAGGTAGTGACGATAAACTATATATTTCAGTATGTCAAGGAGAGAGAGAGAGAGAGAGAGAGAGAGAGAGAGAGAGAGAGAGAGAGAGAGAGAGAGAGGGAGAGGGAGAGGGAGAGGGAGAGGGAGAGGGAGAGGGAACTAACAAGACTACCTCATCTTTGCTTCAAACGCATCAGACATATCAAATAATAAACTACAGAGAACCTTTGGTTGCCAGCGACCATGTAATGACTGTGTGAGGCTGAAGAGGCGACCTGTAGAAAATATCAGACTACGAGAGAAGAGACAAGACAAGGAGAACCTTCCTGGATAGGAAGAAGTGGAAAAGGGTAATAGAAGGAAAGATAATGAATGGGAGGATAAATTACCCAACAAGGAAGCAAAAGAAACCTGCATTGTGTTTCTGAGTGATCTGCTTGACCTACAAAGCTGTGACTCTTGTTGTCTGAGTGTCAGCTCGACCTACTGAATGATGAATGGTGTGCTCGACCTCACTAACAACATGTGTTTCTGTGTTCTGCTTGATCGCCCAAGCTCTGGATGGTGTTGCAGCTGTAAACACATACTCAAGTCACTCAAGAACACTACCACTAATACTGGCAACAAAGTGGGAGCAGTTTGTGAATAATAACAGCAGCAGGCTGTAACAAGCCTTCAGTACACTACCACGTGAGGTACAGCATACAGTAGGCTCCTCACATGAACCTGTAGTCTTGAACACACGTACACGTGTGGGAGGGGGGTGGAGACATAGGCTCCTCACCGGACACGGAACAATGCAACAGACCCTAGGAAAGCTTATCAGCATTTCGCCTCCGTACTCTGGCGGTCATTAATGTCAATTATTAAATGTAAATGAGATTTTAATCAGTTACCCAGCTGTATTATAATGTACGGCAGGAGTCTGTTCTTTTAGTGAGAATGTGCTGGACTCAGCCATATCATTATGTCCAGTAACGGACTGAACATTCGTTAAGAACGTTCAGGATATGACTGCAATATTTCTGAAACCTCATTGTAGTAATGGCTTGCAATGGCTAATAATGTTGACAAGTAGTGTTGTATGGCTCGCACACATTTAGCGCTTCCCCATGATCAACTTGATAACAACAGTAAATAATAATAATAATAATAATAATAATAATAATAATAATAATAATAATAATAATAATAATCCAACTTAATCTAACCCAACTCATTTCATCCTAACCTAATCTAGCCAAAACTAACCCAACCTAACCAAGCCCAACCTAAATTAACGTAATGCTACTTAGCCTAACCTAAGTGGTGTGGTAAGTGGCGTACACCTGTACACAGACTCAACACAGTCCCAACACATCTCAGCACCAACAACACTTCAGCACCGCCTGACTGACACATCAACAAGCAGAATCAAATTTGGATTGACATAGCTCCACACAGCATAAACACATCATATAACGAGTGACAGCCTCGAGGCATTTGTTTAAACAACACACGCCAGTGACTACCGAGGACATCAAGGCTAACAAGCAGACAGACAGACAGACAGGAAGAGAGGGATATGTTAACGTGAGGGCTGAATGACAGACCATTTGATTAAACGCTACGATATCCGTCCATAGCCGTCCAAGATAAAAAACAAACACGACACTACGTCTCTGAAGGTGACGACGCACCCGCATCTCGTCATTCTCACAGAGAGACAGCTAAACAGGATGTGATAGATAGCTAAACAGGATGTGAGATGGCCAGAGAGATAAACGTATGTTTACTGACGCACCTGACATTCAAAAGTTAAGAAGAGACAAGAATAATAAACAGATTAAAAAAAATAGAAGAGTGTATGCAGAAATACTAGAGATAATATAAGGTAGTGAGGCAGCCAGCGACTACCTCAGATGTAGATCTCCATACTGCCACAACTGTGATGAGGAGGAAGAGGAAGAGGAAGAGGAAGAAGAAGAGGATTTTTGGGATTTATTAATCCCAAAGGATTACTAACCCGGAGTGACCTAGTAAAGCCAAGCAGTGTGATTTAAGCCAACCACGAGAGTCTACTACACCCGCAGGTGCCTAGTTACTGCTGGGTGAATAGGTAAACAGAGACAGTAGGTGTCAGAGATGGAGCCAGGATACTTTAAGCATGTAGTAGGCAACTGTGGTATACCTGTGATAGATATCTGTGGTATATCGACACCTGTACTGGTAGACATTTGTGTTACACTGATACCACAAATAGACACCTTTGGTATACTGACACCTGTGATAATCACTTGTGGCACTAACACCTGCAGTATACTAACACATAACAGGCACCTGTTTACCTGGAGTTTACCTGGAGAGAGTTCCGGGGGTCAACGCCCCCGCGGCCCGGTCTGAGACCAGGCCTCCTGTGGTACTGACCCTGTGAGAGTAACCTACAGTACTGACATCAATAACTGACACCTGGAGTACTGATATATGCGAGACACGTGTGGTTCATTAGCACCTGTTATAGATACTTGTAGTACTGGCACCATTTATTAACATCTGCATTAAACGAACACCTGGAACAAGACACCTGCAGTACTGGCATTTGTATTACTGACACCAATAATAGTTACATGTAATATTACAACATGAAATAAGCACCTGTGATAGATATGTACATATAGTACTGACACCTGTTATAGACACCTGTGGCACTGACACGACAGACGGTCTGATAAGCACCTGGCTTTTGACTTGATACCAAATCACTATTCTTACAAATATTATATGTATATATCGTGCCGAATAAGTAGAACTTGCGATTTGGGCTTAAATAGCAACGCAATTTTTGCCGAATAGGGCAAGCGAAAATTTGTGTATGCAATAATTTCGCAAAAATCATTCTGAATCTAACGAAAAAAAAAAATTCATTGTGTTTATTATATTATTGTAAACGTATCTAAAATATATTTAGTTGGATTAGGCTAAATTAATTTGCTCTTGTTATAATAAGGTTAGGTAAGTTTTCTAAGGTTCTTTAGGCACAAAATCATTAATTTTTGTATTAAAATAAGTGAAAAAATATATCTCTAAATGTATAAGAGAATTTTTTTAGAAAGAACGTAATTTTAAATGAGTTCTTGCTAACTAGGGGCGTTAAACCTGTAGAGGTTATACAATGTTTCAGGAAGGAGGCGGCAATTAGATCTAAACTGGAGAAAGGCGGGGGTTGAGAGAAAGTGGCTCGAGATCCTTTAATCAAGAGCCCTTAACCAGCATGAAGGATACAGGAAATCAACAGAGGGGGTAAGGATGCGTTCAGGACCCCAACGGACGTGACAACAGATTCCCTCACCTGTTCACCCGTCTGTTGGAAGGATCGTGGGAACTAGTCTGGGCAGACTCTCCTGCCCACAGCCTCACAGCCCTGTGGGTACGCCAGGTGGGCAAGTTAGAACCCTTGGGTAGCTCGGTGATAAAGTTCTTTCTCGCTTGACAAGCCACTGTGGGTTACCACTCTGAAATGAATCAATTAGAGTCGCTTCTCCAATTAAGCATTGTTGTGCAGTCGTGATGTTGAGGGATGTTGCAGACATTGGTGGTGGTGGTGGTGGTGGTGGTGGTGGCGGCGGCGGCGGCGGCGGTGGTGGTGGTGGTGGTGGTGGTGGTGGTGGCGGCAGTGGTGGTGGTAGTTGTGGTGGTGGTAGTGGTGGTAGTGATGGTGGCGGTGATGGTAGTGGTGATAGTGGTGGTGGTGGTGGTGGAGGTGATGCTGGTGGTGGTGGTGGTGGTGGTGGTGGTGGTGGTGGTGGTGGTGGTGGCAGTGGTGGTGGTGGTGATGGTGGTGGTGGTGGTGGTGGTGGTGGTGGTAGTTGTGGTGGTGGTAGTTGTGGTGGTGGTGGTGGTGGTGGCGGTAGTTGTGGTGGCGGCGGTAGTTGTGGTGGTGGTGGTGGTAGTTGTGGTGGCGGCGGCGGTGGTGGTAGTTGTGGTGGCGGCGGCGGTGGTGGTAGTTGTGGTGGTGGTAGTGATGGTGGCGGTGATGGTAGTGGTGGTAGTGGTGATAGTGGTGGTGGTGGTAGTGGTGGTGGTGGTGGTAGTTGTGGTGGTGGTAGTGGTAGTTGTGGTGGTGGTGATGATGGTAGTGGTGGTGGTGGTGGTAGTTGTGGTGGTGGTGGTGGTGGTAGTTGTGGTGGTGGTGCTGGTAGTTGTGGTAGTGGTGGTGGTGGTGGTGGTGGTGGTAGTTGTGGTGGTGGTAGTTGTGGTGGTGGTGGTAGTGGTGGTGGTGGTAAAAGTAGTGGTTGTGGTGGTGGTGGTGGTGGTGGTAGTTGTGGTGGCGGTAGTTGTGGTGGCGGTAGTTGTGGTGGCGGTAGTTGTGGTGGTGGTAGTTGTGATGGTGGTGGTGGTGGTGGTGGTGGCGGCGGCGATGGCGGTGGTGGTGGTGGTGGTGGTAGTGGTGATAGTGGTGGTGATGGTGTTGGTGATAGTGGTGGGGTGATGGTACTGGTAGCGTGATGAACGTAGTGCTGTGGGTCGTGCTACTTGTGTAGTCGTTGTTAGGGTGTATGAGCTGCCATTGTCTGCTGGGTGGTGTTGTGGTGTTATTGTCGAGTGCTGGATTTACAGGGTGTGTCTGAGCATTCTAAATACCATTTGTCAGCTGGGGTTGTGATCAGAGATTAAATCATGATTTTATATATAAATTATATATATATGTCGTGCCGAATATGTAAAACTTGCGATCTTGGCTTAAATAGCAACGCTCATCTTGCCATGTAAGGCAAGCGAAAATTTATGTATGCAATAATTTGGCAAAAATCATTCTGACCCTTTCGAAAAAAATATATTTCACTGTGTTTGTCTAGTATTAAATTTCTGTAAACGTATCTAAAATATATTTAGTTGGATTAGGCTAAAATAAATTGCGCTTGTTATAATAACGTTAGGTAAGTTTTCTAAGACTCTTTTGGTGCAAAATTATAAATTTTTACATTAAGATTAATGAAAAAATATATCTTTAAACGTATAAGAGAAAATTTTAAAAAGGACTTAATTTTAAATGAGTTCTTACTAATTGACCAGTTTTACCTATTAGGCACGACATTATATATATATATATATATATATATATATATATATATATATATATATATATATATATATATATATATATATATATATATATATATATATATATAATGGAGAATCATTACCGTACATTAGAATCTCTGGGTCTGACTCCTGGTTCTAGTAGGCGATATACTTGTTAAAATATTCTTGCACTTTCCCCTCATTCTTTCCTCGTTATGTGACATGCTGCTGGGAATATCGCATTTCTTAAAGCTACGGGTAATTTCATCTCTGTGATGGTTATTACGTCAGGCGGCATCTCTTGTAATCTGTTTATTTAAGACACACCTTTGTTAACTACGCCATTTGCATTTGTTTACCGTGAGATTCTCTTACTGTTTTTAGTTGCCAAATTTATCTTCGGACTTTTGGGGGATGTAGATGTGTGTGTGTGTGTGTGTGTGTGTGTGTGTGTGTACTCACCTAGTTGTACTCACCTAGTTGAGGTTGCGGGGGTCGAGTCCGAGCTCCTGGCCCCGCCTCTTCACTGATCGCTACTAGGTCACTCTCCCCGAGCCGTGAGCTTTATCATACCTCTGCTTAAAGCTATGTATGGATCCTGCCTCCACTACATCGCTTCCCAAACTATTCCACTTACTGACTACTCTGTGGCTGAAGAAATACTTCCTAACATCCCTGTGATTCATCTGTGTCTTCAGCTTCCAACTGTGTCCCCTTGTTACTGTGTCCAATCTCTGGAACATCCTGTCTTTGTCCACCTTGTCAATTCCCCTCAGTATTTTGTATGTCGTTACCATGTCCCCCCTATCTCTCCTGTCCTCCAGTGTCGTCAGGTTGATTTCCCTTAACCTCTCCTCGTAGGACATACCTCTTAGCTCTGGGACTAGTCTTGTTGCAAACCTTTGCACTTTCTCTAGTTTCTTTACGTGCTTGGCTAGGTGTGGGTTCCAAACTGGTGCCGCATACTCCAATATGGGCCTAACGTATACGGTGTACAGGGTCCTGAACGATTCCTTATTAAGATGTCGGAATGCTGTTCTGAGGTTTGCTAGGCGCCCATATGCTGCAGCAGTTATTTGGTTGATGTGCGCTTCAGGAGATGTGCCTGGTGTTATACTCACCCCAAGATCTTTTTCCTTGAGTGAGGTTTGTAGTCTCTGACCCCCTAGACTGTACTCCGTCTGCGGCCTTCTTTGCCCTTCCCCAATCTTCATGACTTTGCACTTGGTGGGATTGAACTCCAGGAGCCAATTGCTGGACCAGGTCTGCAGCCTGTCCAGATCCCTTTGTAGTTCTGCCTGGTCTTCGATCGAGTGTATTCTTCTCATCAACTTCACGTCATCTGCAAACAGGGACACCTCAGAGTCTATTCCTTCCGTCATGTCGTTCACAAATACCAGAAACAGCACTGGTCCTAGGACTGACCCCTGCGGGACCCCGCTGGTCACAGGTGCCCACTCTGACACCTCGCCACGTACCATGACTCGCTGCTGTCTTCCTGACAAGTATTCCCTGATCCATTGTAGTGCCTTCCCTGTTATCCCTGCTTGGTCCTCCAGTTTTTGCACCAATCTCTTGTGTGGAACTGTGTCAAACGCCTTCTTGCAGTCCAAGAAAATACAATCCACCCACCCCTCTCTCTCTTGTCTTACTGCTGTCACCATGTCATAGAACTCCAGTAGGTTTGTGACACAGGATTTCCCGTCCCTGAAACCATGCTGGCTGCTGTTGATGAGATCATTCCTTTCTAGGTGTTCCACCACTCTTCTCCTGATAATCTTCTCCATGATTTTGCATACTATACATGTCAGTGACACTGGTCTGTAGTTTAATGCTTCATGTCTGTCTCCTTTTTTAAAGATTGGGACTACATTTGTGTGTGTGTGTGTGTGTGTGTGTGTGTGTGTGTGTGTGTGTGTGTGTGTGTGTGTGTGTGTGCGCGCGTCTTAGTTATCAGTTGTGAAAGGCACTTGGCCTGTTATGCTCTCACCTGTATGTGGCTGCAGGGGTTAAACCTTAGCTCCTGGCCCCGTGTGCGTGTGTTTAATTACGCATTTGTAATTACTTAATCGTAATTAATCTGTCTGCAGCTGCAGAAGAGCTGTAGTTATCGAGTCCTGTTTCCAGTAATCATTTCATAATGTAAGTTAAAAGTTAGGTGAGGTAAGGTTCGTCAGGAAACAGGAGAAATATTTCCTGAAGCGGGTCTTAGTCATATGATGACCCACAGCTGGAGCTTTTGGTCATCTGACCGAGGCCCTCCACTGGCGTACTCCTCCAACCTTTTAAAAATTATGGTTATAATTAAAATCATCGGTAATTTATAGAATCCAAAGAATGCAGCGGCAATTACTCCATCTTTTCATCCCCCCAAAAAAAAAGGTGCAGTATCGCCCGGTCTTTAATCTCTCTCTATCTCTTCTTTTCACGACGTTTTATGTGGTTATCAGCTAACATGAGCATCTGTAGGGCTGTCAGACTGTTATTGACAAGCTTACTATTGTCTTTTAGTCGTGGAAGTCGTATTGTAGTTCTCTGGACCACTTCTCTCCTATCCACATACAAGTTACATCAGCTCTGTTCTTTCCACATATTTTAAACCTAATTTAGAGTTTATAAACAATACCGCGAGGTCTTTACTGGCACAACGTTTCGCTGGGGAGTGAGTGGACGTGATCAAAGACACCCGAGCAAGAGTTATCTTTATTGCTGAAACTGTTGTACGTGAAGCTTACTCATCAACTTGTCCGTATTTATAACATTTTCAGGATTTATGAGTGTACTTGCTGTATAATCCTCCGGGTTTAGCGCTTCCCCCCTGATTATAATAATAATATGAGTGTACTCGACAATACCAAAGCGTCGCACCAATTAAGCCTACACTACGGATTTTGTTTACTGTAGTACACAATACCGACAGAATGAAACGTTTCACCTACACAGTAGACTTCTTCAGTCGAGAACACAGAAGTTGGCAGAAGCAGTAGAGATGTAGAGAGGATGTAATCAGTCCGTAGTCTTCAAAGTCGCCCACAGGATGGGTATGGGGTGCATAATAATCATATTAAACTAAACTAAAGTCTTCAAAGTTGAAGTCTACGTCTTGAAGGCGTAGTCTTTCAAGGGTGACTGATTACATCGTCTCTACATCTCTACTGCTTCTGCCAACTTTTGTCCTCGACTGAAGACGCTTACTGTGGTAACGTCCGAGTTTTTCAATAATTTTGTTCATATAATCTCGCGGTGACTGTAATAGCATCTCTGGCATCTGCTTCTTTCTGATACTTTCAATATTTTTGTTACAACGCTTTCTCTATGTAACATTTTATTCTTTATGTGGCATTTATCTGCGTTAAATTCCATTATTTATCTGTCACGTCATCTGCTCAATTTATCAGAGTCATCTTACAGAGATTTACAGTCCTTTTCATTGTTTATTTTACATAAGATTTTTGCATCATTCGCACATATATTTATATACTTTTCCTTCTGGCAAGTCACTTTATAAATTATAAATATTACGAAGGCAAGTACAGAGCCTTGTGGCACCCCGCTGATAATACTTCCCCACCAGGATATTTTTACCTTATCACTGAATGCATTTATTTTTTCTCTTAAGTCTCATAGCCGGTGTTAACGTGCGCCTTCTATTCTTCATATGTTTTGTAGTTTTTCATCTGGGTGTGTACACTGGTGCATATTTTCCCTTCTTGCTTCATGCGCATGTATGTATGCGAGTGTGAGAGTTGGGCTCGTTCCACCGTGTCAATGTTCATCCTTTCATGTAAGACCTTTTATGAGTGTTTTACCGTCTTGCAAGTCACTATGTTCATTTGGCTTGGGACGTGTTTTGCATGTGTATTTTGTGGTTGCTTAGGGAGTCCACTGCCAGAGGGATTACCTAAATATGGAGCACCAGGCTGTGCTCGGCGGGGTACTTGTCACTACACCACATCTACGTTGTGAGTTTCTTTGCTACTGCTCCAGTGTTGCTCTTACCACCTTATTTGGCCTATCGAGGTTTCATTGTTGCATGTTTACGAGAGCATTTGAAACTGCAGAATTGTTGCGTTGCTACGGAGGCTGTATGCACTTTCACCTCAGGTTGCAGGTGCATCCCTCTAATTATGCACTGGCATGACCCCTCCTTGTGTGTGTGTGTGTGTGTGTGTGTGTGTGTGTGTGTGTGTGTGTGTGTGTGTGTGTGTGTGTGTGTGTGTGTGTACGTGTACTCACCGAACTGTATTTACGGGGGGGGGGGGGTCGAAACTTACATCCTGGCCCTGCCTCCTACACTACTTTCATCCGAGTCAATAATATCTGGCCACCTGGAGATCATACTGTATCTACTCTTGAAGCTGTGTACCGAGTTTGCCTTCGCCTCCAACTCATCCACGTCATTCCAGTTTTCAGTCACCTATTCTTAATTCATCGTCAGCTTCCACCTGTGTCCCCTTGATCCTGATCCTGGTCGGCCACGTCGATTCCTTGACGATTTTAAGGTCACAGGATAAACACACAAGTACACAGGATACTGTCTTCAAAATTCTCATTGAATTTCCCTTCCCTCGAGGTAATTTTTAAAGGGATAGAGGGGTAAGCCAGCAGAAGGCCTCAGTCAGACGACCAAAAGCTCCGGCTGCGGGTCATCATATAACAGTCCCACGTCAGGAAACATTTGTCCTGCTTCCTAACAAACCTTACTCGCGGAAATGATACAGGAAGCAAACATGTCATTAAACCACTTTTAAAAGTGGTTGATTTCCAAGTGCTTTCGGGGTCTGTGTCACACTACAAGCACAAGTCACTTCTTAAAACATTCACTTTTCTTTGAGAATATGAATGAGAGATGACGAAAGCGCTTGTCACTGAACTCTGTTTGAACTGCATGTTTACGTATCGTTTATTCCTTTTTATCTTTACATCCCTCGTTTCTCACCTTGATATCCCTTGTTGTGTGTCCCTGGAGGAGGTACCTTAAGTGGCTGACAAATTTTTGTTCCCGTCAAGGTTTCCATTATAACGCCTCATCGGATTGGCTTGAAACTTTCAACGCTCAAACCCCCTACAACCCCCCAACCAACACCACTCAAACAATCCCCCCCCCAATACTCCCCAGAAGGACCACTACCAATCCTCACAGAGCCTACGCCCTTCTGTTAATCACAGTGATGAATAGGTCAATCGTGGTGGGTCAGATTGAGGCTGCGTGGGTCGTAAGTCTTCACCAGCGAGGTTGCACTCTGTGAACATCCATTAATTACCCCATGCTCAGTGCCCCGGCTGCCCACGCCCACTTCCTCGCCCGCCCACGTCCACTACCCTGGTTATCCACGCCCACGGCTAAGCCCTGTTGTATGGATCCAGCCTCTACCACTTCGCTAAGTTGATCCACTTGCTGACCACTCTGAGCCTAAAGAAGTATTTCCTGACATACCTGTGACATCCATGCTTCTGACTTCCAGTTATGCTCTCGTGTACCCGAAACCCGAATCTCAGTCTCCCTTCCACCCTGTCAAAACTTCTCATTATTTTGTACGTCGTAATCATGTCACCTCTGGCTCCTAAAGCCTCTCATCACAGGTCACAACCCTCAGCTCTGGGATTAGTTTCGTTGTTAATTTTTGCACTTTTTTTTCAGCGTCTTTACACACTTTATGAGATGAGGGTCCCATACCGGCGCTGCGTACTCTAGGCTGGACCAGAACCAACGTGTACAAGGTCGTGAAGGACTCTTTGTTGATGTCCCTGAAAGCAACTCGTTAATGTGCTAATATCGCGTGTGCTGCAGCAGTTATTCAGTTGATGTGTCTCAGGTGAAATGCTCGGAATTATGCTCACCCCAAGGTCCTTATCTCCAGGAAGGTTGGCAGTCTTCGTACCCAAGGACGTCTTTGCCCTTCTCTGACTCCTATAAATTTGCGTTTACCGGGGCTAAATTCCAATAGCCACTATTCAGACCAATCCTTCAACTTGCCCAGATCCATTTGTGCTATTTCCTGATCTACTCCTGGTTGTATTCTCCTCATTGGTTCCGCATCGGCTGCAAGCAGGAGCACCTCTGACTCTGTCAAATCGTTCACATACACAAGAAACAGTAGAGGGCCAAATACTGCTGACCCTTATGGAGCCCCATTCGTCACACTCGCCCATTCCGACACCCCCTCCCTGACAGCAGCTCGTTTCCTTCCAGTTAAGTATTCCTTAATCCGCTTTAGTTGTTTTCCTGTAATTTATGCTTGCTCCTCTAGCTTTTGTGTCAGTCTCTCGTGAGGTACTTTATTCAAGTCCTTGTGGTCCAGAAATATACAATCCACTCGTCCCTCTCTCTCCTTCCTAACTTCAGTTACATCTTAGAACTCTAGCAGATTGTGTGTGTGTGTGTGTGTGTGTGTGTGTGTGTGTGTGTGTACTGTAGTTAGTAACCATGTCTACACAGCTTAATGAATAAAACATTTAATTATCGTTGATCTAGAGCATCATTAAATGAGCATCATTTACCTTCACAGATACGGTACATCAATCAGCAATGTCTTAAGCACAGCGTTAGTCCTTGTCCTGCAAAATTTAGATTTTGTCACTGAAGTGGCTAGTTTATTGTGCACCTCATATCCATCCATCCTGTGGACGGTGATGTAGGAATATATAGATACACAAAAGGCCTAGGAACTAGGCCCCAAAAGGGTCAACAGAAGTACATCTGGATTTATATCTACAGTTGACTTATCTGTTAGAAGCAAATTTTGGAAATTTGCTTAATATATCTGGTATCTTATTTTCATTAATAAGATATCTTGACATGTCACATAAGTCGTTATACTATCTCTATATTCCTCAATAAGTGGACAAATGAACACATTGTTCAAGATAGAGCTGACCACATATATTACATTTGGTTTGATCATGTGTGTGTCTCCCAAACTGCCAGAAGTACTTGTAACCAAGCCTAAGCCTGCCCTCTACAACATCGGTCTGTTCACATTGCAAGTTGCTCCATAAATGTACTTACCTATGTTCATGTTATCATAGTGGGTTATGGATCTACTCAGGCTTTTAATAACATTCCTATAACGTTCGGCTTCATTATCTCTATTATTATTCCTGATGCTAGACAGATACACCAAAGTTATGTTCTACATTATCCTTCTGGGTACTTTTCTTGGCTAACATATCAACTTTATCATGAAGGTGTAATCCAACGTGTGATGGAATCTGTAACTGTACATTAATTCTCTTTTCCCGGACTTTTGAGTACATATACCTGGTTTCTCCAATAAGCATGGTGTTAGAATCATTATGCAAGTCAAGAGTCTTCTGTGATGACAGAGTCAAGCTCAGTGTCATAAGTTAGTTTTAGCGTCATTAGAATGACAAACAATTCAGTTTGCAGTGACGACGCCCAGTTAATTCTTATGCCTAACTCAACAAAGTTCCTATCGTTCTTAACTAGGGAGGTGACAACAAGAGCAGATGCAGCCCTGCCAGTAGACTCCTGCTGGAGGTGGCAACAAGAGCAGATGCAGCCCTGCCAGTAGACTCCTGCTGGAGGTGGCAACAAGAGCAGATGCAGCCCTGCCAGTAGACTCCTGCTGGAGGTGGCAACAAGAGCAGATGCAGCTCTGCCAGTAGACTCCTGCTGGAGGTGGCAACAAGAGCAGATGCAGCCCTGCCAGTACACTCCTGCTGGAGGTGGCAACAAGAGCAGATGCAGCTCTGCCAGTAGACTCCTGCTGGAGGTGGCAACAAGAGCAGATGCAGCCCTGCCAGTACACTCCTGCTGGAGGTGGCAACAAGAGCAGATGCAGCCCTGCCAGTACACTCCTGCTGGAGGTGGCAACAAGAGCAGATGCAGCTCTGCCAGTAGACTCCTGCTGAGATCCATCAGTGTCAATAACCTGTGATAAATTATTACTACCAGTTAGGCGAGAAATTTCTTCTTGAGCAGTTGCTTTTACAGGTGATTTAAGGAAGGTATTATTAGTGATGAGTTTCTTGGGAGGGACTTGCAGATATGTTATATTAAATGAACATATCTTCCATAAAAGGGTAAAATGCTCTTGTCTACAATGACACAGTTCGTGCAAGTTATAAATCTTAATATAATTGCATTTTTTCACAACCCATTTAGATATTTGTATTTATTTCTAGACATTTAGTAAGATTCATACACCAAGGTATCTTGTCCTGCAAGACAGTTTCGTTAGATTAAATTACACGTCACAGGGACGGGGCAGCTGGGGATGTATCCACTCGACTCCTTGACAGGTCCCTCAAGTCGACTCCTTGACAGGTCCCTCAAGTCGACTCCTTGACAGGTCCCTCAATTCTGTACTGCTGCGGTATTCTCCAGTTTTGGTCACCCTCTAACAATAACGTTGTGTTGAGAATTTGAAAAGACAGCAGCACTGTAAGCTGGCAATGTTGACGGAACGTTTCGCTCTGTGTCAAGCTTATAAAATTGACTTCATAAAGCTCTACATAGAGCAAAACGCTGTCAAATAAAAACTTGCAGCTGTCTTTTTCTTTGCTCTCGGTAGTACACTTTTGTTTATTATAAAAAAGCGCTGAACCACACTTCTGTTTACGCTTCAAATACCTTGAATCTAATTAATTACCCAATATATAAAATATAACCAAATCAGAATATTTCGTTATTTAGTACTAAATGCAATGGGCGGTTGTCTTGCTGTTGCGAATTTTTAACAGGGCGATTTTTAGTAGTTTCCAAAGCACAGCTGATTATTTCTTGGCCAGGCAAGAGCGTCCTGACGAGTCTTCGGTGTAAGAACTAAGGTGACTATGGCTGGGGCTCTGTGATACCGGAACCTAGGACTATGACACCATAGGTTCTAGTAAACGGTGGTGTGTACTGTCTTCATACACAAAAGTAGTGTAGCCAGTGTCCAGTGGCAACGGTGTATTGACGGTGTCTTCGTTCCGGTGCACAACGACAGTGAAGGTCTTCACAAAACCCCAACAAGAAAGATGGTCTCAGTGAGGCCATCTTCGACTCTGGGCCTTAGGACCGAGTGCCGTGAGAGCTGTAGTCCTGACCACCATCTCTAGTATACAGTTAACGGTCGAAGGCGAAGAGGTGAATCAAGAGGCATATGTCACAAGATAGGCTACATGGGTCTGTGTCACGAACAAGAATATAATAGATGTAATAATGTACACAAATCTTCAGTCTTGAAGCAAAACAACGAATAACATCCATTACTGCTGCCATCACACAAAAAAATATAATGTAAATTTCTTCGTGACTGCTTTGAGGGCCATAATCGCATTAATATCATATTTAGGCTACACTACCATGTAATGATCCATTTTTTTTACTTACCGGTGTAAAAATTAAGCCCACCAGCTCAGCGGATGTTTAACTGACGGATCATTGTGTGACTTACACTCGTGTCAGGAGACACCAACCACCAACCTGGCTGTTGCTGCCTGCCTGCCACCCCTTACCTCCTCTTGGACTCTAATCAGGAGGTTAACCCGACAAGACACCACCCTTGTTTACATCCTCTTGCTGTGTTTGGTGCTCCTCCTGATAACGTCGTGCTGCCACCACTCAAAATTTACGTGTGAATTAACTCCCAGCTCACTGAATTCACCCTCTGCTCTTCTCATCTCCTTTCTGAAACCCGTTTGTTAAATATTATATATTGAATCTTGGTATAGGTGTGGCCGTATACTTTAGTATGGCTGTATTCTTAGGCAGGTGTGACCGTATATTTTTTTAGCCAGGTATGACCGCATTCACAGGGACGCGGGTCAATATTCTTAGTCAGGTGTGACTGTGCTCCTGGGTTAGCCATACCAGGTGCAGCCCAGAGATAAGCTGGAGAAAAGTAGACTTCGTCTAATGAACACGTGTGAGGGAACTGTTATCGATTTAATTAGACGTGGAGGTCAAACCTTGCTGGGATTTTAACAAGCATAGTGATAATTTGAATACGCAATCGGTACAGGATTTAATAGCTACGAAAAAATCAATGTTTAAGAAGGCAGTAACAGCCTGGTTGATGGGGCCCTGATTCACCGGGAGGCCTGGTCATGGACCGAGCCGCGAGGGGGGCGCTGACCCCCATAACACCCTGCAGGTAAGTAGGTATACAGTGGTTAGAACACCGTGGCTGGAACAATACCATGGATGGAACAATATCGTGGCTGGAACAGTACAGTGGTTAGAAAAATATATGCCTGGAACAATACCTTGGCTGCAACAAGACCGTGGCTGGAATAATTCATAACTAAACGACAACTTGGGAATTAAACTGGACGATGTTTTGACCACCGACTACGAAACTTAATGGTTCCAGAACAGACTAAGGACGGAGGAACAAGACTAAGGACGGAAGAACAAGATCAAGGACGGAGGACTACGACTAAAGACGGAAGAACAAGACGAAGAACACAAGAATAAGAACAGGGGAAGGTTGAAAGATAATCCAGACAGCAAACAGTTGTCGCTATCTGTTCCAGGGACGGTTAACAAGGAGACACTAGCGGCCATGTTACAGCACTGACTAGGCTTGGGTTCTCGATTTTTGCTGCGCAGACTTCAGTTACATCATATGTGGTGTTTACTGTTATAACTAAGTGCTAAACCTATAAGAGTCACACAGCGCTGGTAAATTCAGTGATCGACACTTTGGTTTACAGGCCAACCTTCCCTTCCTTCTCTTGTTACCTGTTGTCTTGGTCATCCTGTGTTACCTGCTGTTCTTGTCATATCTAATAAAGTTTAGAAAGTGATCTTGTGTGCGAATCTCTGTGAAAGCTGTAAAAATTGCATTTTAGTCCTTGAGTTCACTAACAATAGGTATTCTGTTGTCAGTGGCTGGTTTGGTACCCTGTAAATTGGCAAATACAAATGTTGTACTGCTTTATAGTTGGGGAATTTATTTTTTGGGGGTTGATTTTAATATCTGTGGTTGTGGAGTGGTGGCCACTGGTCGTGTCTGGATTCCAGCAAGGCTCTGAAGTGGTCCAGTATTTGTCATTTCCTGCAGATTTTTTTTTCTGATTTCTAACACTAAAAATCTGTTGTTAATGAATGGTTATGGCAACCATGGTTAGTTTCCCATGGTTTGTACCTCCTGGTCCCTTTCATACTGTATGTAGGGCAGTTAGTGTTATACGTCGGTCCATGAAAATGCTATAACATTTTAGAATAGAATGATACAAGGGAGTAGAATGATACAAGGGGAGTAGAATGATACAAGGGAGTAGAATAATACAAGGGAGTAGAATAATACAAGGGAGTAGAATAATACAAGGGAGTAGAATAATACAAGGGAGTAGAATGATACAAGGGAGTAGAATGATACAAGGGAGTAGAATGATACAAGGGAGTAGAATGATACAAGGGAGTAGAATGATACAAGGGAGTAGAATGATACAAGGGAGTAGAATGATACAAGGGGGTAGAATGATACAAGGGGGTAGAATGATACAAGGGGTAGAATGATACAAGGGGGTAGAATGATGCAAGGGGGTAGAATGATGCAAGGGGGTAGAATGATACAAGGAAGTAGAATAATACAAGGGGGTAGAATGATACAAGGGGGTAGAATGATACAAGGGGGTAGAATTATACAAGGGGGTAAAATGATACAAGGGGGTAAAATGATACAAGGGGGTAGAATGATACAAGGGGGTAGAATGATACAAGGGAGTAGAGTAATACAAGGGAGTAGAATGATACTAGGGAGTAGAATGATACAAGGGAGTAGAATGATACTAGGGAGTAGAATGATACTAGGGAGTAGAATGATACTAGGGAGTAGAATGATACAAGGGAGTAGAATGATACAAGGGAGTAGAATGATACAAGGGGGTAAAATGATACAAGGGGGTAGAATGATACAAGGGAGTAGAATAATACAAGGGAGTAGAATGATACAAGGGAGTAGAATGATACAAGGGAGTAGAATGATACAAGGGAATAGAATGATACAAGGGAGTAGAATGATACAAGGGAGTAGAATGATACAAGGGAGTAGAATGATACAAGGGAGTAGAATGATACAAGGGAGTAGAATGATACAAAAGAGTAGAATGGTAGGAAATCACGGTATTTTTTCTTTTTCGATGATCAAATTTGCACCTCCCATTGGTTTCTCCAGACGTTCCATGCCTATGGACACCGACTATAGAATCTGCACATTTCTGCTTTCTATTGTCCAAGATACGAGTGGGCTGAGTACCCAAGTGGCACTCCAGGCACACCTGTGTCACGTTACACGTTTCTCTGCCACTTGTTACATTCTGCACGAGTGTTTCTGATACCCCCCCGTGCTGCCTCTTTGCGCCATCTAGTCCCATGTCAACACTTATCCAACTTTTGGTAATCTCTCAAGGAAGAATATCACTTTTTTTTTACGTTTGTTGCCGTCATTTACTACGTAATACTCTCCCGCTCTCTCATCCACATCTAAACATCGGTACTATGTTCACCAGAGTAGAGGATGCTATGGAGAGATGTAGGGACGGGCGTTCAGGGACAGAAGTGCCAAGGCAGGCGTCCACTAGAGTAGGGGCAGGCGTCCACTAGAAGCATGCGTCCATGCATGTGAAGGGGCAGGTGTCCAGGGGTTTAGGGGTGTCCAGGGGTGTTGGGGCAGGTGACCAGGGGTGTAGAGGCAGGTGTCCACTCCCTACGAAAATCAAAGACTTGGCAGGCGATGCAAAATACCCCCAATGAAAAGTAGGGGCGCCATTGGTACACTAAAACACCATAAGTGTCCGGGGCCCAAGACTGTTCAACAGCCTCCCACCATGCTTAAGGGGAATTACCAATAGGCCCCTAGCTGCCTTCAAGAGGGAGCTGGACAGATACTTAAAGTCGGTGCCGGATTAGCCGGGCTGTGGTTCGTATGTAGTTCTATGTGCGGCCAGCAATAATAGCCTAATTGATCAGGCCCTGATCCACCGGGAGGCCTGGTCGTGGACCGGGCCGTGGGGGCGTTGATCCCCGGAATACCCTCCAGGTAGAGTGTAGGAGCAGGCGTCCTGGGGTGTTGGGGCAGGCGTCCTGGGTGGCAGGGGGGTGGAGGGAGTCATGGAGGGGTATAATTAACATACCCTCACGCTGTACGTCACACTTCCCGCTATTCATTTATCAAACTCTGTCTCTTATCTTGACCGCATCATCTTATCGCCATGTTGGGCTTTGGGCAGATAATGGAGGTGATTTCGGGAGACTATCAGGTCACAAACAAGGGCGGGACCCCAGTCACCTCGTCGGGCAGGTCCGAGGGTCACTCACAGGAAGGGTCCCTAAGCCTCTCGACGGTGGGTCCCTGGACCCCTTCAGAGCGGTCCCTGAGCCTTTCACAAGGAGAGTCCCTAAACCCCTGAGAGGGTGGGTCCCTGGGCTGCCGTCGAGTGAGGTTCACAAGGTCACCGTAAATTACCCTCTGATTTAGGGTTTGTTTTTTTCTGGAGTGTCTGAGGCGCAACATATGGTATCCCTTAATGTGTTTCATTCCCTTCTTATGGTTGCCTTGTTATTGTATGCCGTCTGAGTGTTATTATATTAGCAGTTTATAATACCAATAAGCTGACTGATAAACATTGGACTGAGCACCTTAAATTACCTCTCTACTTCCTCCACTGTCTCCGGTATTCAAGTCGCCTGATGTAGACACCGACTTACGCACGTAACTTATTAATTTTGCTGGTGTTCTCTAAAAATAAAGGGTTTCGAGACTCCCTTTTTATTGCGGCTCGTTCACAACGGACGGTTCTGGCTAGGCAGCAAGAACCATCTGGTTAATGGGACAATTACTGTTTCAAGGACAATCATCCTGTGCTTGACTGTGACGTAGGATTATCATGATCTGGAGAAGGGGAAGCTTTGCTGTACAACAGGATTTTATCTTACACTTAACAGTCTCGTGAATTACCAGACCCCAGTCTGCAAGAGGGAAGTTAAGGAGTTCCTCAAGACAGTTCCTGATCAACCTGGCTGTGATGAATACGTTACCTCACGAAATCATAATAAAACTAATGTAAACAAACCATGGAATGGGTTGGGTTTGATCCCCACCGGTTCTGTGGTTTATTAATACGGTGGACTGTGTGCTGCTAGTAAAAATAGTCTTACTAATCAGGTCAGAAGCCAGGCCTCGCCAAGGACCGGGCCGAAGGGGGCAGTGACCCCCCGAAATCGAGGGGGGGCCAACAGACAGGTGGTAATCTACATTTCTCGGCGTGACTATCACATTACCGTAATATACTGATAATGATTGCAACGTTTTCAACAGCTGTGATGCACGCGTTGGACTGCGCGTGGCTGGCGTCAACAGTCTGGTCGATCAGGCTGTCAACAAAGAAGCTTGGTTTGAGACAGGGCCACCATCGTGCTTATTTTCCTCTGTTGCTTGAAGTTCTCTCCTGTTTCCGTCTCACTCTTTCTCCCCGGCATTATCTTATTTTCCTCTTATTTTTTTTTCAAGTTCTTCTCTTCCACCTTCGTATTTTTTTTTTTGTCTTAACGCCTTCAAAATTTTGCTTGTACAATCTTAACTGATTCTTATAATTTTTTTACGTTGTCTCCGCTTCTGTAATGCGTACTTTGGCCTGCACGCTGCCAGCACCAACAGTATGAATGATCAGACCATTAACCAAGAGACCTAGTGTGGGACCGGGATGGGGTGACGACCCCCGCAGTCAATACTAGGTACAAAGGTCGTCCCTGAGACTGGGCGGTTACTTGAGGACGGTGGGTGGTGGCTGCTGTAGGGGGCGAGGCAGAAGTTGTGTTTACTAGAGCGGAGAAACCATTAAGAACACCTGAGTCCTCTTAGTGGGACGTCGTGCGTCCTCTTGGTGGGACACATGCGTCCTCTTGGTCACTTGTACCTTCTTTGTTGGAAACTTGTATCTTTGTGGGACGCCTAACGTACGTTCCCTTAGTGGTCACCTGCGTTCTCTTGGTGGTAACCTCGGGAGAGAGAGAACCAGCACCTTCCTGTACACATCATTGATCCCCTCCAGTTGAAGGGGATGTGTTGCTATGCTGTCTCCAGTCTCCTCGATTTTTCTTGTTCCTCTTTTGTGCTGCTGCTTCCTTCCCGACCACCTGAGAAAGAACGCAAAGAGGGTAAAACACGAGTTTCTTGTTCCTTCAATATACTGGAAATGGAACTGATTAGACAAATTGGCATCCGTGGATGCTGGGGAAAAAACAAGGCCCTAGATTACTGAACGAACCTCCAAGGTTCATATCCAATTGTATGTTATATTCTGACTGACATACCTGCCTAGCATGGGCCAGTAGGCCTGCCGCAGTGCTCCTTTTTTGTCCTTACGTTATTTAGTAAGCTATTGTAATAATTCATATTTTACCTATTTACCTGTGATCGATCTCGAGAGTTTTCCTACTCTCGCGGCCATGCCCGGGCCAGACCTTCCTCTTGATTGCCTGGTACACAAGGCTGTTATTGCCAGCTTACAAGCCTACATATCCGCCATTACAAAGGTAAACGCAGACAATAGCAGAATACCTTAAATAAGCAACTTTTGATAGGATTTACGCTAAAACTGTGATAAACACTGAACATAACAAATGTATTAACACTATGTATTAAAACTAAGGGTATACATTAAAACCAGGTTATAATGATTAACTGGGGGAATTACCAGGATCAGATAGAGGGGAGACCAGGAGAGTCAACCATCTGGCCCCAGATCTCAAGGTCCCAGTGGAGTAATCCTCACAATGTAGCTACGCTTTATCTTGAGAGAAAACACTCACGGGTTCGTGAACAGTTGGATGCAATCCTAAATGAAGCCAAACTGACAGCACGAACTACTGGAATTTAAGTTTTCAGCACACTGCAGCTGACCTACAGAATGTAATGCTGTGCAACACTGACTAATGACTTTCTTTTATTATTTTAAGCCTAACTTGCAGCACTGAAACACTAATTCTTTGTTTATTTTTTTTTCTTTTAGCAGTTCAATAGGCTGAGTTTCAACTCTGGTAATTTGATCATACAACTTGCAAGCACAATTAAGCTTAATGTGCCTCTTCAGTTAAGCTTCAAAGTTGGTGTTTCTAAACAAAAGCTTGAATTAGATTTGGGTTGTGTATGTCCTAGTGTGTCATTTTTTAACTGAAAAAATGGATAGTTTCTAGATGATTTGCGGAAGTCTTCTGATTCGCTTCAAATCTGCAGTGAATATTAAAATTATGCCGCACTCTGCACTATTCCATTAGTGCACCTTGAAATACAGGGGACTGGGGTTATGCAACAGGGGGGATATATTTCTCAAATCGTACACCAACAGAAATAAATCTGATTATTTTGTATAAACCTGTAATGTAAATCAAATATGTTTAACAAGGTCAATACAGTGTGCTCGCTGTTTATTTTTAAGTGGACACCTTGATGAAGGTTTTCCCAGTATGCTGCCAGAGATGTCTGTATATCACCCACCAATACTCTCCCCTTCCCCCCACACACACACAATAGCGAATAAATCTCATGGGAAAATGTGACCAGCGGGGTGCCACAAGGGCCAGCACTTGCTCCAATGATACATAAACAACCTGACAAATTATGCACAACTTATGCAAAATAAGTAATGAAAATAGTTGCGATACCTAACATGAAGACCTGGATAAAATGAGTAAATGGAACGACAGATGGTTGATGGAATTCAACCATGGTAATGGAAATGGGGGAAAGAGGTAACAGACGCCATGAAGGTTAGAGATTGTGTGGTCAGATATTGAAAGGTTCAGGCAGAGGGAGGATCTGGGAGTAATTAAAAACAGATTGTCACGGGATGCTCACATAAATGAACCTGGAAGAAGCATATTTAACACTGGCAAACATAGAAAACATTAGTTATTTCGAACTTTAAAGAAAATATTGACAACCATTGGTTAATTTCACAATCTGCAGCACAGCCTAAAAAAACTTACGTGGATATGATTGAAAAATTCCAGAGACATACAAAATGGTTCCAAAAGTTAAAAAAGAAGTAATTATGAAGAAAGTGAAGCACTTAAACAACCTCGCTGGTTGAGGATAACAGAATATAAGAATAGAAATAAAATCACTTTCGTAGCACCATCAACATGAAGCCCAATGTTGCAAGAGTGAGGAAAATGATGTGAGGAACACTCGAAAGTTTTTCTTCCTTAATTAGTACTGTACTGGGATGACACACGATGAAGTAAATGAAAAAAAAAGCTTTGAATGACAAATGATCAAGTGAGCACTGAGGTTCAACGACAGAAACGAAGTTGTGGGTAATGAAGCCTCGTGGACAGGAGACCAGAGCAAAAACTGGGAAGAGGAGAACTGACTCAACTTGTGACAGCGCTGAAAGCACAAGACCTTTAGTTGAACATCGTTAAACATCTCAACGATGGCGCACAATATCAGGGGTAAACAAGCTTGAATACCAGGACTTCTTTTGGAGATACAAGGGTTCTAAGACCAGCAGCAGGGACACGCGAATAGGAAATAGGGCTCAGGAATAGAAGCTTGGGCTAGACCCCATCACTCGTAAATAGGTACAAACTCTGACAATCATGGAGTAATCAAATGTGGGAGGCAACACAGTCAGACATTTGAGAAAGGTCAAAAGTGACAGCCAGGATAGTTTCTGAGCCGAGGAAAATGAACGACGAACAAGACTGAAGGGATCGAACATCACGTTTACTGCTAGAACAAAACATCAGGGAAGACAAACACTGAATCTGACAGATACTCGGAGATAGGAATAGTGGACAGAGAGAGAGAGAGACCGTGGAATGAAAGAACGAAGTGTGAATAGATTGATCGCTAACCATAAAGTTAATGATCTTCAGGAACTACATCTTCAGTGTAAACGTTGGAAAGAAGTGGAACGCGCTGGATGAGGTGCTGTTGGAGTCTACCTGGAGAGTGGTGTCTACCTGGAGGGTGAAGGGTGGAGTCTACCTGGAGGCAAACTCCGTGGCTGGAAGAGCCCCAAAAGAACTAGGATTCAGAACTCAGCTATTGTGAATAAAGGGGAGACCAGGAGCTGAGCTCAACCCACACAAAGACAACTCCGCAAATGGAAGCCTATTCGGATTATTAATCCCAATACTGAAGAACCCGGGATTGAACCCGGATTCTTCGGTTGTGAGCCGAGCTGACTGCCACTGAGCAGCGAGGTGGGTGGGCCAGAAGTTGAGCAATACACGACGGAAGTCATGCAGTAACCCAGGCTTGTGATGACCTTTATACCAACACGTGTGACAAGACTGCAATGTGACCTTTGTTGATACACAGGTGTGAGGAACACGTGGTGAGACACGTGGGTGGTGAGGAACACGTGGTGAGACACGTGGGTGGTGAGGAACACGTGGTGAGACACGTGGGTGGTGAGGAACACGTGGCGAGCGAAACACGTGGGTGAAGAACACGTGGTGGGACACGTGGGTGGTAAGGGACACCATCTTCCACCACCACCATTTTATTCACAACCACTACCCCCCCACAACCACTACCATTACCATCATCCACCACCACTATAGTACTACCACCATCTACACCCATCCGGCCGCCATCTGCCTCACCGGATGCGAAATCTGGCGACAGGGAGGAAGCAGATGTAAAACCAGGGGTTTCCACGCGGGCCCCTGAAGCTGGGGTCGTCACCGGGGGGCCCTGAAGCTAGAGTTCCCACTTGGGGGATGGGGGAAGGAGTCTGGCTCTGAAAGCAAGTTTCTGAAGGCGAGTCTTTGATTCCTGGCTATAACATGTAATAAGGTATTTTATTTGTGAAGTATTGTCCGCGAGGGACGAAAAGTAAAGTCCCTGGTGAGCGAAACGTCTTCGGAAAGGCCATAACCTGTACTAGGTGGTGTTATTTACGTGGCGGCACTGTATTCCTACACTGTATTACTGTCACGTGGTTAAACAACACATTCCAGTCTTTCACAAGTGTACAGAGGAAAGTCTTTGATACCAAATCTCTGAACGGGTGGGGATCAAACTCGTGGCAAGCAGGGCCTAAAACTCACAGATCCGTGTTTTAACCAACACTCGGCCAACTGGCTCTTAGAAGAGTCATCCTACTTACTGAATTTCTATACAGCAACAGGGAGGTTAGCATGAGCCCCCCACTGTGACCATCAGTATATCAAAATTGACCGGTGTGCTACAAAATAAACCTTCTTACCTCCTCCCCCCATCCCTAATACAATGTTGCCTTTGGCACTTTACCCCTACAATCTCTAATGTAATATTTTTTAGAGGATAGCAATTGTTAGCAATATCTTAGACATGGTTAGGATTTAGTTTAAGTTTGCCGAGGCTCACATGTTCGCTTGCTGCCGGCCCCAGGATTCATCTTTCCAGGGTGATTTACATTAATATTTTTAAATATTTTTCCATTAACATAGAGCACCATGATGAGAGTGAAATCTACCTGTCATTGTTCAAGTCATAGTGTCTTGACCTAGGTATTGATGACAACGGAAGAGTTTGCTTACATATGACACTGAATATTTTAAATTGAAAATATGCATATTATATATATATATATATATATATATATATATATATATATATATATATATATATATATATATATATATATATATATATATATATATATATATATATATATATATATTGTAACCACGAACGAGTGGTATTGATCAATAGCAGCATTGCACTAGCCAAGGATTCGAACCCATGTTGTACTGCCCTGCGTCATGGTAAGCGAGAACCACATGACGCCTCGTGAGGCTAGTACACCAAACAGGGATGAGAATGAAATTTGCTTAGAAGCTCCCACACCTCCGTATGCCCTCGGATGGCGGCCCAACAGCTAGCTGTGTGCTGGCTGCGCCATTCTTGTAGGGTTGGGTGGTCCTGTGGTTTAAAGCGTCATGTGGTTCTCGCTTAACATGAGGCAGGCCAGTACAACATGGGTTCGAATCCTTGGCTAGCACAGTGTTGTTACTGATTACACTATATATATATTATAATATATATTATATATAATATATATTATATATAATATATATTATATATAATATATATATATATATATATATATATATATATATATATATATATATAACGTCGTGCCGAATAGGTAAAACTGGTCAATTAGCAAGAACTCAATTAAAATTAAGCCCTAAAATTTTCTCTATGTTTAATTTAAAAATACATTTTTTTTCATTTATGTTAATGTAAAAATTAATAATTGGGTACCAAAAAGAACCTTAGAAAACTTACTTAACCTTATTATAAAAATCGCAATTTAATTTAGCCTAATCCAACTAAATATATTTTAGATACGTTTACAATAATTTAATAAACAATGGAATATATTTTTTATCGTTAGGTTCAGAATGATTTTTGCGAAATTATTGCATTACACAAATTTTCGTTTGCCTTATTCGGTAAGAAGAGCGTTGCTATTTAAGCCAAAATCGCATGTTTTACCTATTTTATATATATATATATATATATATATATATATATATATATATATATATATATATATATATATATATATATATATATATATATATAAATATATATAATATATATATATATAAATATATATAATATATATATATATAATATATATAATATATATATATATAATATATATATATATAATATATATAATATATATATATATAATATATATAATATATATATATATATATATATATATATATAATATATATATATATATATATATATATATATAATATATATATATATATATATATATATATATATATATATATATATATATATATATATATATATATATATATATATATATATATATAAAGCAAGTCAGCAGTCCCCCACCGAGGCAGGGTGACCCAAAAAGAAAGAAAATCCCCAAAAAGAAAATACTTTCATCATTCAACACTTTTACCTCATTCACACATAATCACTGTTTTTGCAGAGGTGCTCAGAATACAACAGTTTAGAAGTATATACGTATAAAGATACACAACATATCCCTCCAAACTGCCACTATCCCGAACCCCTCCTTCAGAGTGCAGGCATTGTAATTCCCATTTCCAGGACTCAAGTCCGGCTATATAAAAATAACCAGTTTCCCTGAATCCCTTCACTAAATAATACCCTGCTCACACTCCAACAGCTCGTCAGGTCCCAAATACCATTCGTCTCCATTCACTCCTATCGAACACGCTCACGCACGCTTACCTGGTTTGCTGGAAGTCCAAGCCCCTCGCCCACAAAATCTCCTTTACCCCTTTCTTCCATCCTTTTCGAGGACGACCCCTACCCAGCCTTCCTTCCCCTACATATTTATACGCTCTCCATGTCATTCTACTTTGATTCATTCTCTCTAAATGACCAAACCACCTCAACAACCCCTCTTCAGCCCTCTAATACTTTTAACTCCACACCTTCTCCTAATTTCCACACTCCGAATTTTCTGCGTAATATTTACACCACACAATGCCCTTAGACAGGACATCTCCACTGCCTCCAACCGCCTCCTCGCTGCAGCATTTACAACTCAAGCTTCACACCCATGTAAGAGTGTTGGTACTACTGTACTTTCATAATATATATATATATAATTTTGAAAACACTATACATAGTACTCACTTTGTTTTGGTGCGACAACCAAGGCATTGTCGACGGCAGCGACTAACATTATTTGCCATCTTATCACATCAAAACTTAAGTGTTTACTGTGAATCAAACTTTGTTCCTGGGTACCTAAATCAGCCGCTGTATAATTACAAGAGCCAGCCACTGGCAAGACCAACTCCATCCTTGGCTGCAGCAAAATTCATCTAATTGCAGGAAATCCTGGATATTTTTTCTAAAATCCTCCGAACTTCTGTTACAACAAACTTTAACGTTCATGAATTTTAGTGCCATGCATTCTATGTTCTATGGTCCTATATTTAGCTACATTCTAAAGATACATGTAACAGCGTCCTTCTCTCTCTCGAAGCCGCCACGTCAAGCTGCCACGTATACGAGTAAACATCAACGAATCCTGGCTATCATCATCTCTACTTTTCCGGTTAGACACTTCTTACCATCAAAAGACTGGAAAACTATAAATGAGCATGACAAGGTTGAATAATAATACATCTCAGAAAGTATTTTTTTTTTTTGTATTTACACATCGGCCGTTTCCCACCAAGGCAGGGTGGCCGAAAAAGAAAAACTTCCATCATCATTTACTCCATCACTGTCTTGCCAGAGGTGCGCTTACACTACAATTATAAAACTGCAACATTAACACTCCTTCAGAGTGCAGACACTGTACTTTCCATCTCCAGAAGTCAAGTCTGGCCTGCCGATTTCCCTGAATCCCTTCATAAATATTACCTTGCTCACACTCCAACAGTACATCAAGTCCTAAAAACCATTTGTCTCCATTCGCTTCTATCTAACACATATTATAAAATAATACGTATGAGGTTTAAGCTATGTTACATGGCAGAAAAATTGAATATATAGAGGATTGCTTCTTCCAGAACTGAAGACAAGATGGCAGACGTCCTTTGGTTGACTAAGATGTTCGCGATCTTCTACATGTCTTACGATGCTAACAAGCATCCCCAGGCTATGCTGGGTAGCAGTAGTACACTTCAGAGTTTACGAAGAGAGGACATAACGTCCATTTCCCACTCAGTATAGCCAATTATTATTATTATTATACTCAAAGATAAGCGTCTGATGCAGACTGATCACTCCGGCAATAAGAACTGGCAATAAAAACACCGGTTACTAGATAGTTAACCAAGTATAACTTTAAAGAAAAACGAGGGTGATAATTTGATTACAACGTCGTTACTGGTAACCACATTGAACCCAAAACCTCCAACAACGTTCGTGGTAGATCACTTTACCTAATCAGAAGAGCGGAAGTGAAGTGATTCCCTCCGACTCCATACTAAACCAGGTGAGGCTAATACTACCAGGACTAGAAACAATCACTTCAGACCCGGAGCAATCTGCGTCTTTACAGCGGCCCGATAGATGGCAGGACAGCCTGCGACTCGCTGTTGCAGTCAGTCTCTTGTGAATCTGAAATACCTTAATACTGAATTTACAGGTTTTTCCCTCACAAACATGATCCATCTATTGAAGATACAGTAAAATGATGAATGCGTTCACTATTTCCCAACAAATCTCTTTCATTGAATTCGTTTTCTACATTACAATGCTTATTTGCATTGTTATCTGCTGCATTATTGAATAATGAGACACCGGTGCAACATTTGGGAATCTTTATTGCGTAAACGTTTCGCCAGCAAGTGGCTTCTTTAGTCCAGTACAAATAAGAACGGTGGAAGATGAGAAGGAATTTAAGGTAATCAGTCCCTCAACCCGAAGTCGATGTGTTCAATAGTTTAATGAGCCAGTACCTGTGTGTGTGTGGACCATAGCCAGTACCTGAGTGTGGACCAGCGTCAGTACCTGTGTGTGTGTGGACCATAGCCAGTACCTGAGTGTGGACCAGCGTCAGTACCTGTGTGTGTGTGGACCATAGCCAGTACCTGAGTGTGGACCAGCGTCAGTACCTGTGTGTGTGTGGACCATAGCCAGTACCTGAGTGTGGACCAGCGTCAGTACCTGTGTGTGTGTGGACCATAGCCAGTACCTGAGTGTGGACCAGCGTCAGTACCTGTGTGTGTGTGGACCATAGCCAGTACCTGAGTGTGGACCAGCGTCAGTACCTGTGTGTGTGTGTGGACCATAGCCAGTACCTGAGTGTGGACCAGCGTCAGTACCGGTGTGGACCAGGGCCAGTACCTGTGTGTGAACCAGAACCAGTACCTGTGTGTGGACCAGGGCCAGTACCTGTTTGTGGATGATATTCATTGATGGGAAGTGCCTGTTTGTGAGCCGCTATGTATGTGTGTGTGTGAGAGAGAGAGAGAGAGAGAGAGAGAGAGAGAGAGAGAGAGAGAGAGAGAGAGAGAGAGAGAGAGAGAGAGAGAGAGAGAGAGAGAGAGAGAGAGAGAGAGAGCTACGGTCAGTGTCGGGCCTCTGAGGAAGTCAACACTAAACCCGACTGTCATATCTGCAGCCACTGTAAACGAGGTGCCAAGACCACTGTGCGTCCCTGGCAGTCTTTCAGCTCCCCCACCTGCGAGGTGGTGGGGTCACCAGTGCCACCCCTTGCCAGGGCCATTCAGCACACAAGATGTCCAGGAGGTTCGATCCTCCGTTCTCTAACTGCAGCCTGCTGTCTGACCAACTAGACTTCAGGGAATTGCTTGGAAACATCGTTAGTTTTAATAAGTAAAATATAACGTTTTCAGAATTTAAAATACAAGGAATAAAACAAATTCTTGTTATTACAACAGTGGGAAATGTATCGAAGATTCGTCTGTTTGAAGGCATAAGGCAACACCGGCAGCAGGTATCACCTTAGTTAACACAATGTGAATGATCTTCCAGACAGTAGCCTAAAATTTGTACAGTGGTGTAGAGAGCGCGGAAACGATTATCTAGCTTACAGTAAGTGTAACTTATTGTAGATAGCGGGGTACTGTAGATAGCTGGGTACTGCAGATAGCGGGGTGCTATAGATAGCTGGGTACTGCAGATAGCGGGGTGCTGTAGATAGTGGGGTACTGTAGATAGCGGGGTACTGCAGATAGCGGGGTACTGTAGATAGTGGGGTACTGTAGATAGCGGGGTACTGTAGATAGCGGGGTACTGTAGATAGCGGGGTACTGTAGATAGTGGGGTACTGCAGATAGCGGGGTACTGCAGATAGCGGGGTACTGTAGATAGCGGGGTACTGTAGATAGCGGGGTACTGTAGATAGCGGGGTACTGTAGATAGTGGGGTACTGCAGATAGCGGGGTACTGCAGATAGCGGGGTACTGTAGATAGCGGGGTACTGTAGATAGCGGGGTACTGTAGATAGTGGGGTACTGCAGATAGCGGGGTACTGCAGATAGCGGGGTACTGTAGATAGCGGGGTACTGTAGATAGCGGGGTACTGCAGATAGCGGGGTACTGCAGATAGCGGGGTACTGTAGATAGCGGGGTACTGCAGATAGCGGGGTACTGCAGATAGCGGGGTACTGTAGATAGCGGGGTACTGTAGATAGCGGGGTACTGTAGATAGCGGGGTACTGCAGATAGCGGGGTACTGCAGATAGCGGGGTACTGCAGATAGCGGGGTACTGTAGATAGCGGGGTACTGCAGATAGCGGGGTACTGCAGATAGCGGGGTACTGTAGATAGTGGGGTACTGTAGATAGCGGGGTACTGTATATAGCGGGGTGCTGTAAATAGTGGGGTACTGCAGATAGCGGGGTACTGCAGATAGCGGGGTACTGCAGATAGCGGGGTACTGTAGATAGCGGGGTACTGTAGATAGCGGGGTACTGTAGATAGCGGGGTACTGTAGATAGCGGGGTACTGCAGATAGCGGGGTACTGTAGATAGCGGGTACTGCAGATAGCAGGGTACTGCAGATAGCGGGGTACTGTAGATAGCGGGGTACTGTAGATAGCGGGGTACTGTAGATAGTGGGGTGCTGTAGATAGCGGGGTACTGTAGATAGCGGGGTACTGTAGATGTACTGTAGATAGCGGGGTACTGTAGATAGCGGGGTACTGTAGACAGCGGGGTACTGTAGATAGCGAGGTACTGTAGATAGCGGGGTACTGTAGATAGCGGGGTACTGTAGATAGCGGGGTACTGCAGATAGCGGGGTACTGCAGATAGCGGGGTACTGTAGATAGCGGGGTACTGTAGATAGCGGGGTACTGTAGATAGTGGGGTGCTGTAGATAGCGGGGTACTGTAGATAGCGGGGTACTGTAGATAGCAGGGTACTGTAGATAGCGGGGTGCTGTAGATAGCGGGGTACTGTAGACAGCGGGGTACTGTAGATAGCGGGGTACTGTAGATAGCGGGTTACTGTAGATAGCGGGGTACTGCAGATAGCGGGGTACTGCAGATAGCGGGGTACTGTAGATAGCGGGGTACTGCAGATAGCGGGGTACTGTAGATAGCAGGGTACTGTAGATAGCGGGGCACTGTAGATATCGGGGTACTGCAGATAGCGGGGTACTGCAGATAGCGGGGTACTGCAGATAGCGGGGTACTGCAGATAGCGGGGTACTGCAGATAGCGGGGTACTGCAGATAGCGGGGCACTGCAGATAGCAAGGCACTGTAGATAGCGGGGTACTGCAGATAGCGGGGCACTGCAGATAGCGGGGTACTGTAGATAGCAGGGCACTGCAGATAGCGGGGCACTGCAGATAGCGGGGTACTGCAGATAGCGGGGCACTGCAGATAGCGGGGTACTGCAGATAGCGGGGCACTGCAGATAGCGGGGTACTGTAGATAGCGGGGTACTGCAGATAGCGGGGCACTGCAGATAGCGGGGCACTGCAGATAGCGGGGTACTGCAGATAGCGGGGTACTGCAGATAGCGGGGTACTGCAGATAGCGGGGCACTGCAGATAGCGGGGTACTGTAGATAGCGGGGTACTGCAGATAGCGGGGTACTGTAGATAGCGGGGTACTGCAGATAGCGGGGCACTGCAGATAGCGGGGTACTGCAGATAGCGGGGTACTGCAGATAGCGGGGTACTGCAGATAGCGGGGGCACTGCAGATAGCGGGGTACTGTAGATAGCGGGGTACTGCAGATAGTGGGGTACTGCAGATAGTGGGGTACTGCAGATAGCGGGGTACTGCAGATAGCGGGGGCACTGCAGATAGCGGGGTACTGTAGATAGCGGGGTACTGTAGATAGCGGGGTACTGCAGATAGCGGGGCACTGCAGATAGCGGGGCACTGCAGATAGCGGGGTACTGCAGATAGCGGGGTACTGCAGATAGCGGGGTACTGCAGATAGTGGGGTACTGCAGATAGCGGGGTACTGTAGATAGCGGGGTACTGCAGATAGCGGGGTACTGCAGATAGCGGGGTACTGCAGATAGCGGGGTACTGCAGATAGCGGGGTACTGTAGATAGCGGGGTACTGTAGATAGCGGGGTACTGTAGATAGCGGGGTACTGCAGATAGCAGGGTACTGTAGATAGCGGGGTACTGCAGATAGCGGGGCACTGCTACTGCAGATAGCGGGGCACTGCAGATAGCGGGGGGTACTGCAGATAGCGGGGTACTGCAGATAGCGGGGCACTGCAGATACTGCAGATAGCGGGGTACTGTAGATACCGGGGCACTGCCGATTGCGGGGTACTGTAGATAGCGGGGTACTGTAGATAGCGGGGTACTGCAGATAGCGGGGATACTGCAGATAGCGGGGTACTGCAGATAGCGGGGTACTGCAGATAGCGGGGGGATACTGCAGATAGCGGGGTACTGTAGATAGCGGGGTACTGCAGATAGCGGGGCACTGCAGATAGCGGGGTACTGGAGATAGCGGGGTACTGTAGATAGCGGGGTACTGCAGATAGCGGGGTACTGGATAGCGGGGTACTGTAGATAGCGGGGTACAGATGTACTGCAGATAGCTGGGTACTGCAGATAGTGGGGTACTGCAGATAGCTGGGTACTGCAGATAGCGGGGTACTGCAGATATACTGCAGATAGGGGTACTGCAGATAGCGGGCAGATAGCGGGGCACTGTAGATAGCGGGGGCAGATACTGTAGATAGCGGGGTACTGCAGATAGCGGGGTACTGCAGATAGCGGGGAACTGCAGATAGCGGGGCACTGCAGATAGCGGGGCACTGCAGATAGCGGGGCACTGTAGATAGCGGGGTACTACAGATAACGGGGTACTGCAGATAGCGGGGTACTGCAGATAACGGGGTACTGCAGATAGCTGGGTACTGCAGATAGCGGGGTACTGCAGATAGCGGGGCACTGCAGATCGCGGGGCACTGCAGATGCACTGTAGATAGCGGGGTACTGATAAGATAGATGGGGTACTGCAGATAGCGGGGCACTGCAGATAGCGGGGTACTGTAGATAGCGGGGTACTGCAGATAGCGGGGTACTGTAGACAGCGGGGTACTGCAGATAGCGGGGCACTGCAGATAGCGGGGCACTGTAGATAGCGGAGTACTACAGATAACGGGGTACTGCAGATAGCGGGGTACTGCAGATAGCGGGGTACTGCAGATAGCGGGGTACTGCAGATAGCGGGGTACTGCAGATAGCGGGGTACTGCAGATAGCGGGGTACTGCAGATAGCGGGGCACTGCAGATAGCGGGGCACTGTAGATAGCGGGGTACTGCAGATAGCGGGGCACTGCAGATAGCGGGGTACTGCAGATAGCGGGGCACTGCAGATAGCGGGGCACTGTAGATAGCGGGGTACTGCAGATAGTGGGGTACTGTAGATAGCGGGGTACTGCAGATAGCGGGGTACTGCAGATAGTGGGGTACTGCAGATAGCGGGGTACTGCAGATAGCGGGGCACTGCAGATAGCGAGGCACTGCAGATAGCGGAGTACTGTAGATAGCTGGGTACTGCAGATTGCGGGGCACTGCAGATAGCGGGGTACTGTAGATAGCAGGGCACTGCAGATAGCGGGGTACTGTAGATAGCGGGGTACTACAGATAGCGGGGCACTGCAGATAGCGGGGTACTGCAGATAGCGGGGCACTGCAGATAGCGGGGTACTGTAGATAGCGGGGTACTGCAGATAGCGGGGCACTGCAGATAGCGGGGCACTGCAGATAGCGGGGTACTGCAGATAGCGGGGTACTGCAGATAGCGGGGGCACTGCAGATAGCGGGGTACTGTCGATATACTGCAGATAGCGGGGCACTGCAGATAGCGGGGTACTGTAGATAGCGGGGTACTGCAGATAGCGGGGCACTGCAGATAGCGGGGTACTGTAGATAGCGGGGTACTGTAGATAGCGGGGTACTGTAGATAGCGGGGTACTGTAGATAGCGGGGCACTGCAGATAGCGGGGTACTGTAGATAGTGGGGTACTGCAGATAGCGGGGCACTGCAGATAGCGGGGTACTGTAGATAGTGGGGTACTGTAGATAGCGGGGTACTGTAGATAGCGGGGTACTGCAGATAGCGGGGTACTGTAGATAGCGGGGTACTGCAGATAGCGGGGTACTGCAGATAGCGGGACACTGCAGATAGCGGGTTACTGTAGATAGCGGGGTACAGCAGATAGCGGGCAGATACTGCAGATAGCGGGGTACTGTAGATAGCGGGGTACTGCAGATAGTGGGGTACTGCAGATAGCGGGGTACTGCAGATAGCGGGACACTGCAGATAGCGGGGCACTATAGATAGCACTAAAGAAGAGACAGATACAAAGCAATCTTTTATTGTGACATCGTTTCGCAATACGACACAGAGTGACATTAGTCTTCTCTTCGGCCTGGTCATGGACCGGGCCGCGGGGGCGTTGATCCCCGGAATAACCTCCAGGTAACCCTCGGGGTCCCTTACAATAATAATAATAATAATAATAATAATAATAATAATAATTTTTAATTTTACAAGTATTTGATACAACTTATACAGACCATACCTAACATCAATAACATACTATATAGAAAGCCGCTTCTTATGCAGAGTATTTCAGGCAATATAGGTTAATTTTGTCCCCAGGATGCGACTCACACCAGTCAACCAACACCCAGGTACCTACTTACTGCTAGGTGAACAGAGACAGTAGGTGTCTTAAGGAAACAAACACCGGGGATCGAACCACGGACACTCAGTGTGTGAGCTGAGTGCGCTACGAATCTTGTCTTACCCTCGGTATATCTTCCTTCCAGTAATGTGCATAAACTTAAGTGCAGCACCGAACCGTCGTCTTTCAGCCCCTGGAGTATATCTGGAGGGTGTTACAGGGGTCAACGCCCCCGTGGCACGGTCCGTGACCAAGCCTCGCGGCGGATCAGGACTTGATCAACCAGGCTGTTACTGCTGGCCGCACGCAGACCGACGTACGAACCACAGCCCGGCTTGTCAGGCACTGACTTTAGGTGCCTGTCCAGCTCCCTCTTGACAGTCAGGGGTCTGTTGGTAATCTCCCTTATGTATGCTGGGAGGCAGTTGAACAATCTTGGGCCCCTTACACTTGCTGTATTGTCTCTTAGCATACTCATTGCACCCCTGCTTTTCATTGGGGGATGTTGCAACATCTTCCGAGTCTTTTGTTTCGTAGAGAGGGACTACTACCTTCAGGATTTTCCAAGTATATATTGTAGATGAATGGTTCACAGAACTTGGGAATTCTTCGCTTGCCTACCCTTGGGCACGACCTACTTCCACATTGGGCAAATGTGACACCACCTTCGACTGCTGCACCTATCTTACCTACGGTTTATAAGCTCCTTCTCCGCTCATATGCCGTATTCTACTCAAGATTGATGGACTGACCACATCGACTCAAGGCTGAGGGACTGATTACCTCATTCTCCTCCTGTTCTTCAAGCTTCTCCTTTGTATGGACTGATGAAGCCACTGTGTGGCGAAACGTTTCCTTAATAAAGATACCCAAGAGTTGCACATGTGTCTAATTTATCAAGTATATATTATCATGTATCTATCTCGCCTACGTTCCAAGGAGTACAGGTCAAGGGACTTCATGTTCACATGAAGTGAAAGTTCTCTGTACATTTTTCCAGGTCTGCAATTTCGCCTGCCTTGAAAGGGGTTGTTAATGTACAGCAATACTCCAGACCGGAAGCGATTTGAAGACGGCAGAAATATGTCAGGTGGGTGGGAAGACTTGATGGGAAATCCTATAGTTGAGAAGAGACGAGTGATTGAACGGAACCAAGTATGGAGTGAGTCCTCCCGCTGCGAGAGGCCCCGTACGTCCTGCCCGGTACGTCCTGCTTGACGGTAATAGGGAAGTGGACTTCCACCACCGCTGTTGACCGGATACTAGACGGACACCCCCTACTCCCACCCCCTCCCTTCCCTCAGGCTGTTGACCGGACACTTTTCGGACACCCCCGGCTGTTGACCGGATACTGGCCGGACATCACCGGTGTTGTCTGGAGACTGGCTAGACAACTTAGGTGCTGGGAAGACATCACCAGTGCTGGGAGGACACCATCGGTGCTTGGGAGGACAACACCGGTGCTTAGGAGGACACCACAGATGCTGAGAGGACACCACCAGTGCTGGGACATCACCAGTACTAGGAGGACACCACAGGTGCTGAGAGGACACCACCAGTGCTGGGACATCACCAGTACTGGGAGGACACCACTGGTGCTGGCTAAACAGGTGTTTCAAGTTCTTCACTGACCACGAAGACTATTAAACAGGATTTCCTCATTTACTGGAACAAGAGACCAGGTTGAACCATCCGCCTCTTTCACCCACAGTACTTAAGACAGCAGTCCAGGTCTACCTTCAGGAAGTCTACCTGGAGTCTACCGGGGGGGTCAACGCCCCAGCGGCTCAGTCCTCGACCAGGCCTCCCGGTGGAACAGGGGCTGATGAACCAAGCTGTTTACTGCTAGCCTGATCGGGTACTGACTCTAGGTATATGCCCAGCTCTCTCTTGAGGGCAGCCAGGGGTTTAGTGATAATTCCCCTTATGGCTGGTGGGAGGCTGTTGAACAGTCTTGGGCCCAGGACACTTACTTTGTTTTCTCTTAGTGTACGAATGGCGCCCCTGCTATTCAAGTACCAAGACCCCAATGGAAATAAGTTACTTTGTTTTATTTTTTGGGTTATCCTAGATAATTTACATTATGTATGATAATTGTACTTATGTATACCTGTGCCTAAATGAAGTTACTTACTATGTAAGAAGTTATAACCACTATTTCTAGAAAGTCCTAAGAACTACTTCTAAGACCTCCCTTACCTGGCTGCCTTAAAGAGGGAGCTGGACCTAAAGTCAGTATTCGATCAGCCGGGCTGTGGTTCGTACGTTTTACTACGTGCGGCCAGCAGTAACAGCCTGGTTGATCAGGCCCTGATCCACCGGGAAGCCTGGTCAAGGACTGGGCCGCGGGGGCGTTGACCCCCCCGGAACACCCTAGAGGTGGACTCCCCTGCCTGAGGCCTGGTCTAGTACCGGTTCACTTAGGCGGTGATCTCAGCTAAGCAGGTACTCGGGTCACCTTGTACTCTAGTCATCTTGTAACGTACTCCAGTCACCTAACAATGTACTCCAGTCGCCCTGTAATGTACTCCAGCCACCATGTACTCCAGTCACCTTGTACTCCAGTCACCTTGTAATGTACTCCAGTCCCTTGTACTCCTCTCTTGCGTCATCACATCTGGATTCATCGCTGGTTAATACAGATTTAGAGAGTACAATAAAAGTACCAGTTTGTCAGAAAAACTTTTGGTTAATGAAGTAAACTGCCCAGAAGCCTTACTGAAGCTAATTAACTAGACGAGTGCAGGCCTACAAGCCACGCCGGATGTGACTACCAGGTAACCTCCAGGGGGGCAATAGACCTATTAACTGGATGAATGTGAGCTTTTGACAGCAAGTCTATTGACTAGTTGGGTTTAAGTATGGAGTAGTAGGTCTGCTGGATGACTGAGTAGACCAGAAGGCCTGCTGGATGATTAAGTGGGCCACAAGGCCTGCTGGATGATTAAGTGGACCACAAGGCCTGCTGGATGATTAAGTGGACTACAAGGCCTGCTGGATGATTAAGTGGACTACAAGGCCTGCTGGATGATTAAGTGGACAACAAGGCCTGCTGGATGATTAAGTGGACAACAAGGCCTGCTGGATGATTAAGTGGACCACAAGGCCTGCTGGATGATTAAGTGGAAAACAAGGCCTGCTGGATGATTAAGTGGACCACAAGGCCTGCTGGATGATTAAGTGGACAACAAGGCCTGCTGGATGATTAAGTGGACCACAAGGCCTCCTGGATGATTAAGTGGACCACAAGGCCTCCTGGATGATTAAGTGGACCACAAGGCCTCCTGGATGATTAAGTGGACCACAAGGCCTGCTGGATGATTAAGTGGACTACAAGGCCTGCTGGATGATTAAGTGGACCACAAGGCCTGCTGGATGATTAAGTGGACTACAAGGCCTGCTGGATGATTAAGTGGACCACAAGGCCTGCTGGATGATTAAGTGGACTACAAGGCCTGCTGGATGATTAAGTGGACCACAACGCCTGCTGGATGATTAAGTGGACCACAAGGCCTGCTGGATGATTAAGTGGACTACAAGGCCTGCTGGATGATTAAGTGGACCACAAGGCCTGCTGGATGATTAAGTGGACCACAAGGCCTCCTGGATGATTAAGTGGACTACAAGGCCTGCTGGATGATTAAGTGGACCACAAGGCCTGCTGGATGATTAAGTGGACCACAAGGCCTGCTGGATGATTAAGTGGACCACAAGGCCTGCTGGATGATTAAGTGGACAACAAGGCCTGCTGGATGATTAAGTAGACCACAAGGCCTCCTGGATGATTAAGTGGAGCACAAGGCCTCCTGGATGATTAAGTGGACCACAAGGCCTGCTGGATGATTAAGTGGACCACAACGCCTGCTGGATGATTAAGTGGACCACAACGCCTGCTGGATGATTAAGTGGACCACAAGGCCTGCTGGATGATTAAGTGGGCCACAAGGCCTGCTGGATGATTAAGTGGACCACAAGGCCTGCTGGATGATTAAGTGGACAACAAGGCCTGCTGGATGATTAAGTGGACCACAACGCCTGCTGGGTGATTAAGTGGACCACAAGGCCTGCTGGATGATTAAGTGGACCACAACGCCTGCTGGGTGATTAAGTGGACCACAAGGCCTGCTGGATGACTGAGTAGACCACAAGGCCTGCTGGATGATTAAGTAGACCACAAGGCCTGCTGGATGATTAAGTGGACCACAAGGCCTGCTGGATGATTAAGTAGACCACAAGGCCTGCTGGATGATTAAGTAGACCACAAGGCCTGCTGGATGACTGAGTAGACCACAAGGCCTGCTGGATGACTGAGTGGATCAGCAGGTCTGATGGATGACTGTTAAGTGTGAGTAGGGATTATTAGGCCATTTTTTACAGCATCTGTCCAGAGAGTCTCCACGACTAAATTTGGTAGTGAGGACAAAACAACCGTTTTTAAGTAAAGAACTAAAAAAGGCACAATACCGTGACCGGAACAATACACAAATGGCTCTGTGAGAGTAGTTAATGACCAAAGGTGGACCGAAACGTCGTCAGGAGCCTCGGTCTCCTACTTGCAGGTTATATGTATATTTTTATGTAATTATGTCCAGACTGACACATTGCTTGTTCCTTCTGCCTTGGTAGTGCAAAAATACTTACAACCCTGCAAGCCTTTATCTAAGCAACGTTTCACTCACCTGTGAGCAAAACGTTGTTTAATAAAGGTTAATTTTCTTAAATCTGTCTTTGTTCTACTATACTCATTGGCAATGTTTTGCTTTTTTAACTATTCAGTTCAACTATGCTATGTAATGGTGCCAGAGCTCAGTTGATACAGTCAACCAAAACCTTCCCTTTACCTGTCATAACCTGATTCAGTTTAGAAGAGGCCACGTTAATGCGCTTCTGTGGAGAAAATTGTCTCCGCGCGACAGTAGAAATCAGGTTGAGTTAGAAATTACATGTCAAGTACCTAGTGAGGCTGTACTGGTAAACCTCTTCCTGAAACTTACTGAAACGTGAAATAGTCTGAAATAGCTAGTGTACTAGTTGGTTTAACACCATATTCATACATAAATTCTTCCGGTTATGGGAATTAGAGTCAGCGAGATTGTACGAACTCTGGTCACGATTAAAGGCAAGTATGGAATTAGTGCATATTAATAATAATAATAATAATAATAATAATAATAATAATAATAATAATAATAATAATAATAATAATTTTTATTTCTACAAGAATATGATACAACTTATACAGACCATAGCTGACATCCATGACATTACTATATAGAAAGCCCCTGGTTATGCAGAGCATTTCCCGCAACTTACGCTAATTTTGACCCCAGAATGCAACCCACACCAGTCGGCTAACACCTAGGTACCTACTTGCTGCTAGGTGAACAGAAACAGCAGGTGTCTTAAGGAAACACGCCCAATGTTTCCACCCGTACCGGGGATCGAACCACGGACACTGTGTGAGCCGAGTGCGCTACCAACCGAGCTACGGGACACAACGACTGTAGTAATATCTAAATAGTTCCCAAACCTACTTAACGCTCTCAAACGTGTTTTCTTATGGGTTTATCTGTATACTATACACAGCCTAGCATAGTCTTCCCTTATAATTTGTAATATTTTAAATTTAAGATCTAATCTAAGTCTGCCCGAAATGCCTAGCCATGCTAGGTGTTCTAGTGGTACACTCTGTAATTATTATTTTACTACATGTAAACCACACAATAACCAAATTCTGTAAACTCAGCATAAAATAAACTTTGAATTGAATTTGAATTGAATTGAATTGAATCTGTATAAGAAACCTAGCGTAGTCTTCCCTCAGCTGTATAAAAACTTATATTTCCACCTGAGTTTCAGAAGACACACTCTAGCCCCGGGACCCCTCAAGGAAGGTTCCTTGATGTTGGTGAGGGGCTCTTGATTTAGGGAATTGGATCTGTGCTCCAGTTCCCCGAATTAAGCCTGAATGCCTTCCACATTCCCCTCTAGGCGCTGTATAATCCTCCGGGTTTAGCGCTTCCCCCTTGATTATAATAATAATCTAGCCCCGGGATAACGGTCATGTGTCTCAACTATCGTTATGTTAACAACGATTATAATGCAATATGTTGCAGTATGGAATGTTGACTTTTTTTCAAATTTGCACTTCTTTTAATGGCATTACCCAGATCCTTTGCTGCCTTCGAGAGGGAACTTGTTAAGTTCCTCAGGTCAGTTCCTGATCAGCCGGGCTGTGGTTCGTATGTTAGACTGCATGTGGCCAGCAGTAATAGCCTGGTTGATCACTCCCCCCCGAAACATCCTTCAGGTGTCGCAATGAGGTCAGTGGAAGTGCACTGAAATGAGAAAAGAGTAAAGGAAAGATAGGAAAGGAGAGAATGAGGAAAGGAAGGTGAGAAATAGAAAGAAAATTATAATATTGGGAGAAGAAGAGAAAAGATGAGAATGAAAAGAGGAAAGGGAAGTACAAGAGAGGACAGCGAGGGGAAAAAAAGGGAGTAGAGGCAAGAGAGAGAGAGAGAGAGAGAGAGAGAGAGAGAGAGAGAGAGAGAGAGAGAGAGAGAGAGAGAGAGAGAGAGAGAGAGGGGGGGGAACATTGGCTAAGAGGCCACAGCTGAGTATGTAAACAATCGAGCTAGTTAAGTGCGGCTATATTTTGTCCAATGGGAAAAAATCTTTTGTTTTACACAGTTTTAATTGAGGAAAAACAAGTGCACGTTGCATGTCGTTTCACCAGCTGTGTATCTCCTATTATCCCAGGGGATCTCAGAAGTCTCTGGTGGGGATGTACACGATGTGCCAGGCTTTATAACAGCGTTACCCAGACGCCTCTGCTTGGGGGAGTACACGTAGTAAGGAGCTCCTCGACAGAGGATGACCCAGGTATTATTTTCTTCGGGCAAATATGCCTCACAAGAACACAAGATTGGATGGGCAGATCGGTAAGCTTATTGGCCAAGGCTCATAGCTTAGATGACTCGACTTGGCAATTTATTCCATTCATCTACAATTTTGTAACACAACCAGTATTTTCTTATATCCTTTCTAAATCTAGACTGATCCAACTTGCTTTGTGCTTGTCATCCACTTAGATACTTCAGTCATATCTTCCTCTCTTTCTATGTCTTTCAAGAAGTGTAGGTTCAGGGCTCTCAATCCGTCTTCGTATGAAAGATTCTATATACAGTGGATATAACTTTTGTCTTTCGTCTCTGTACTTTTTTCAATGAAAGTACACTCATTCTGTAGAATGGACACCACGACTGTGCCGAATAATCTAAATGAGGCCTTAGTAATGATGTGTGATGCTGCAGAATAACCTCTAGACTCCTGTTACTTATACTTCTCGGTATAAATCTGAGTAGTCTGTTAGCCTTATTACTGAAGCTTAGGCAGTTCTGTCAAAACAACTTCTGCTTAAAACAATTCTCAAGTCCTCTTTTTTTCACATTCTGTATGATCAAACTTTGTTTTATCTAGTCTATAAGTGCTAGAGTTGTTTTCATTCCCGAGGATTAAGACCTTTGCACTTTTTCACAATACAACTTCATCTGCCATCTTTCTGACCACAACATAAGCAAGTTTAAACCAATCTAAACATCAATGGCATCTTCCCCTCAACTTATTTGTAGGTCAGCTTTCTGTCGTCGACAAATTTACTCATGTTGCTATTAATACCCTCACCAACGTCATACGATGATTGTTAGTCATATAATGACCCACTCAGTGACAAAAAGACCTCTGGCTGACGCGTCCTGGGAACGCACCTAACGAGGGTGTTAGTCACATGAGAACTGCTTCAGTGGTTAAGCACCTGCGTACATGGTCGTGCTAGAGATCCGCCCAACTTACAAAAGTCAACGGATCCCAGGATCTCCTCCTACTTCTATACGAGGACCCCAATGGAAATAAGTCACTCCTGGAGGTTACCTGGAGGTTATTCCGGGGATCAACGCTCCCGCGGCCCGGTCCATGACCAGGCCTCCCGATGGAGGCCAGGTACTTTACACATATGCTGCTATGTATGATAATCTATGTAACTGTGTTTGTGTATACCTGAATAAACCTACTTGCTTACTTACTCTTCCTGTGCGTAAATAAGAACAGGGCCATTTAAATAATCTTTCCCGCAAGCTAGATCTCGGGAGCCCTGTGTAAATCCAGCGCTGGTGGGTAGAGGACAAGAAACCCATTATTATTATTATTATTATTATTATTATTATTATTATTATTATTATTATTATTATTATTATTATTATTATTATTATTATTATTATTATTATTATTATTATTACATTAATTTGAAGAGCTAATCTGGTGTGGATAATTCAGCTCCAAGTGGTGGAGGCTTAAGCTTCAGTCTGCTGCGAGAGAGACGCCACTCTGGCCACCAGATTTCCAGCCGTGTAAAACGATACAAAATGCAATGTTTAATGATTAGGACACCCTTAATGCAGTCCCTTAGGACATTCTTAATGTTTAGAACACTTCATTAAGAAGTCCCTTAGGATATGTGTAATGCAGTTGCTTCGGATATATTTTCTCTTGTCTTCAGTGACAACATCTTGTGCCTATCTCCACGTCTTCTCGGTAACGCTTAACTTTGTATCACACCAGATTACTACCGACCAGGGAGACACCAACACAAAAGAACAGACTGCCTAAAAGCCCCTGGTGGGCGAAGAAGGGAGACTGAGATTACATAGATTCCACGCTGAGGGACTGATTGCCTTAACCTCCTTCAGATCTCCACTATTCTTCTTTGTATTGGACTGATGAAGCCACTGTGTGGCGAAACGTTTCCAAGTGTTGCACATGTGTCTAATTTACGAACCCGTCGGTTCTCTGGACCATTTATCTCCGGTCATTAAGCTCTTTTTCGGGTAATCGGGTAATCCGGTTTGCGCTCTGCGGTTTGACGAGCTATTTTCGACCTACGTGAAACTTCAACTAACTGTAATATGCTTGTACATAAGAGAACTGAAGTTATATTTCGTAGAAACAGACAAAATATTACAATTTAAGATCAGAAACTGGTCTCTAAACTAAAATTTTGAAGAAAAATATTAGTATCCTCGCGGATCAAGGATCGAGTCTGCATTCGCCCCCTTGTGCTGGGTGACCCATACGGATTTACTGCTCTGCAGAGGCGAGCAGTCAGCCGGGATAGAGGGAGAACGACCTACTGTCAGCGGGTTACTAAACCAAACTCTCGCATCCAGCCTTTGTGGTCCTGCGGTAGCCAACACGTCAGCAGCGTGGTAAGTCAACGTCAGCAGTAAGTCGAGCGGAGCCGGCGACAGCTAAATGTCAGCCAGGAAGCAGCAGTACTGCTCCACCGCTTCCGAATGTAAAGGAGGCCAAGACTAAGACTTGTAACACACCCAGCAGCCGCCGCCACACGACCTTCACTGCAATGATCACGCTTTAAGCAAGGTTTAAACAGTTAAACATGCAGGGGTAATTATTTTGCTGCTTCCCAGTGGAGGGGAGAGGCCAGTCAAGGAAATGGTAGGGAGGGGGGGAGGAAGGGCAGGGGGAGGGGGCAGGAGGAGGCGGTGGTTATGGTAGTAATAGTGGTGGCTGTGGTAGTGGGGAAAGTAAATAAGTATAAGTTGTTTGAAAGTAGCCAAACTAGATGATGATGATGATGATGATGATGATGATGATGATAATAATAATAATAATAATAATAATAATAATAATAATAATAATAATAATAATAATAATAATATAGCTAAGGTGCACACATACCGTTAATTAAAATAGTACATAAATGCAAGTTTTTACAGATGAATGTGCCGCCAGCGAGGCCGTGACTAACTCTAGCTCAAGTCCCCTCAAAGTCGTCATCATGACTCACGGCCACGCTGGTGGACGCTGGTGGCAGATTCGTCTGTAAAAACTTGCATTTGTGGTCACCTTCCTGTGGTGTATATATATACCTGGTATGGTTTGTTTGCAATCGTGTGTCATTACGATTGCATGAGTCAAGAATGGGATACACAAGAATGGGGCACAAGAATGGGATATACAAGGATGGGACACACAAGAATGGGGCACAAGAATGGGACACACAAGGATGGGACACACAAGAATGGGGCACAAGAATGGGACACACAAGAATAGGGCACAAGAATGGGACACACAAGAATGGGACACACCAGAATGGGACACCCAAGAATGGGACACACCAGAATGGGACACCCAAGAATGGGACACAAGAATGGGACACACAAGGATGGGACCCCCAAGAATGGGACACAAGAATGGGACACACAAGGATGACCCACACAGGACAGTGTACCTTTCCAGCCTTAAAATCTTTTAAGACAATGGGAACATTTAGGAAGATGGCTGACCTTCCCACTGCATAAAAAGCAGAACATAAGATTATGAACACAAGTATGGAAGAACACACCAGGAGGCCTACTGGCCCATACTAGGCAGATCCTTCTAAAGAAAATAGCGAAGCGTTAACCAACTTGCTACAAGAAACCAAAGAACTCGGAAATATCTAGAATCTTGACAGAAGCAGGACGGCCACTGAGGTTACTGTAGAAAGTGTTCATCAATAACAACACTGAGACAACTACGACAAGTGTTCAACAGTGACAACACTTCAGCACGTGCTAAACAGTAACATCAATGAATCAACACAACGACAGTGACAACATTGAGACAATAACTCCATCACGTGCTGAACAGTGACAACACACATCACTAAACCAACACAACAACAGTGACATCACTAAGACAACTCGTGCAGTCACAAGAAGAGAAGATCTTACGACTTAAACTGAAGATGTGAATTGTAAGGATGAGACACATCGGGATGGGACACATCGGGATGAGACACATCGGGATGGGACACATCGGGATGGGACACATCGGGATGGGGCACATCGGGATGAGACACATCGGGATGGGACACATCGGGATGAGACACATCGGGATGAGACACATCGGGATGGGACACATCGGGATGAGACACATCGGGATGGGACACATCGGGATGAGACACATCGGGATGGGGCACATCGGGATGAGACACATCGGGATGGGACACATCGGGATGACACATCGGGATGAGACACATCGGGATGAGACACATCGGGATGAGACACATCGGGATGAGACACATTGGGATGGGACACATCGGGATGAGACACATCGGGATGGGACACATCGGGATGAGACACATCGGGATGAGACACATCGGGATGAGACACATCGGGATGGGACACATCGGGATGAGACACATCGGGATGGGACACATCGGGATGAGACACATCGGGATGGGACACATCGGGATGAGACACATCGGGATGAGACACATCGGGATGAGACACATCGGGATGGGACACATCGGGATGGGACACACACACAAATAAGGCTCACAAATATCCCCACCCTCTTAATGTTTATTTTTACCCTTGCCGTCTTTTCTTTTATTTTACATACGAACTGTTGTACCCTCTTTTGTGTAGGGGTTGTAATGATAAGCCGGCGCCTTCATCTGCATAATGAAGGGCTGACACGCCCTCAGTGCCAGCCTCGCTGGTGAGTTCCTAGCTGGCGACAGTTCCAAGAGTTCCTGAAGGCCGTGCCTCCCCCAGGCTTTCACTCTCGCAGACTCACAGTAAACCAGCGCTTGGCTTCAAGGAGACGTGGACAGGATTCAAAACTTTTTTTGAAGCTCTGTTTTGCCCGTCTTTTTTAATAAATGTTTTTTCTGTCTACTTGTATATGATTTGCTACATGTCGGCTTGCACTTTTATCGGGACAACGTTTCGCTCTGTGTGGAGCTTGATACCACGATTAAGCTCTATACAGAGAAACTATCCCTCGATAAAAGTTTTTCTGCAGCGTTTCTCTTCCCCCTGCTTCACACTGCTGGTACACAGGCTTCACACTGCTGGAACACAGGCTTCACACTGCTAGAACACAAGCTTCACACTGCTGGAACACAAGCTTCACACTGCTGGAACACAAGCTTCACAGTGCTGGAACACAAGTTTCACACTGCTGGAATACGGGCTTCACACTGCTGGAACACAGGCTTCACACTGCTGGAACACAGGCTTCACACTGCTAGAACAAAAGCTTCACACTGCTGGAACACAATGGAACACAAGCTTCACACTGCTGGAATACGGGCTTCACACTGCTGGAACACAGGCTTCACACTGCTGGAACACAGGCTTCACACTGCTGGAACACCGGCTTCACACTGCTGGAACACAGGCTTCACACTGCTGGAACACCGGCTTCGTAACTTCGGGTTCGCTTCGGATCAAGTTTCTGGGTAACGGAAGAATATTCCCAGAATTTTTATTCAATTAGTCTTCCTTTATTTATAAAGAGGAAACTGGCATTTACAAGGGAGAAATTGTTAAGTACGTACGTCGAACTGCGTGCAGCCAGCGGTAACAACCTGGTTGATCAGGCCTGGATCCACCAGGAGGCCTGGTCTGGGACCGGGTCGCGGGGGCGTTGAGCCCCGAAAATATCCTTCAAACACAAAACCTCTAATCAATGCCAGGGATTCCAGCCATTATTGACCGATCCTTAAGTGGTAGGAACGCCTGGCGTCACGTCTACCTGCCGTCTACCACAACTACCTGCCTCTTTATAACAACTATCTGCTCTCTACAATTATATGTGCCTCTAATACTATTACTACTACTCCTATATGTATCTTTACCACACGTTCTAGTATTTACTAGTACTAGTATTTACTATTACAACTCTCTGCCCCTGCACCACAACTGACTGTCTCTCAAATCATACATCACATTCCATATGTGTATGGGATAGTCTATCCTGAGAGATGGTAATTTAAAAGTAATAGTAACTCCAGCTCTGCTGGAACGAAATCTTTGAAATTTCTGCAGCTGCCGAACCTTCAATGGGATACTTGACGATATTCCCTTTACACTAATAAAGTTCCCACCTCAGGTTGACAGACGTCACTATATGATACATCCTGCCTGATGGAATATGACTGAAATACGGAACTTTTATATAGAACAGCGTAAATGCACAACTTTAAAAGAAAAGCCTATCTACACTAACTACCTGCCCTCAACCACAACTACTTGTGTCTTTACCACAACTACTTGCACCTCTGCCACAGCTTCCTGCCCTTCCACCGCAACTAGCCGCCTCTCTACCACAACTACCAACACATTTGTTACCACTACCTACAACTTTATCACACTGCCTGTCTTTGAACTGTACTCCTTCGAACATAGGCGAGAAAGATACATTATATCTGTACACCGAAAATACTACTTATGAACATAAAAGGCTTGGCAGACGGTGCAGGGTACCTCCTGTGAAAAGCAGGGGAGCGATGAGTACACTGAGAGAGAACTCAATAAGCCTTGAGGGACCACGACTCTTCAACACCCTCTACCCATGCATAAGGGGAAATTGCCAACAAACTCCTAGCTGTCTTCAATAGGGAACTCGACAGATTCCTCAAAACAGTTCCTGATCGGCTGGGTTGTGGTGCATACATTGGACTGCATGGGGCTGGCTACAAAAGCCTGGTGAGTCACACCGACAATTGGGAGGCCCGATCTGGGACCGGGAAGCCTGAACTCCAGATAGACTCCAGGCATGAAACAAAATATAATTTCCAAACATAACTATCCGTACCTCCAACACAATCACCTGTCATCTTCCAACATAGTTTATATCATGACTTCACCCCCTCCTTCTTCCCTCAATTCCATACACTACCGCGTTTGTTAGCATCATAACGACTGCTTACGACTTTCACTTCCCAAGCAGCTATCTGCTGCCTCCTGCCACAATTATCGTCCTGCTCAGCCACCACCTGTACCTGTGTCCAGTTTCGCGAGTTTTATTTTCGACACCCCGACCCGTGGCCAGACTTCACTTTTGACAGCAAGATGAACCAGGTCGCTTCTGCCAGCGACTCGCAGGCCTACATTAGCCATCGCAGACCTACATAGCCTTCCCAGGCCTACCTAGCCCTGGCAGGGCGTCTGGTACAGCACATTCAGCAAGCATTGCTCCAGTTTCTTGGAAACTTATTAATATTCCGACAATATTTCTTATATTTGTTGGTAAGACTAAAGAGTGTTGAACCACAAATGTTAGTACAATATTCTCTAAAGACTAAAGAGTGTTGGATCACGTTCTTTTGAGTCGTTCCAAAAGCTTACATATTATTGAGTTTATCAGGGTCCAAAAAAAAAACCTCTGTGTATCCGCCACAAGCACCACCACCACAACTTCTACCACCACCACCACCCGACGTATTCACCAGTACCACAACAACCACCACCTACCAGCTAATTCGTCCACTGCCAACTCATTCCAACAATTACCACAACCATTATCAAAAACATTATAACTTCCACAAACATTATATGTAACACATCCATCATCAGAGTAATGGTATCCAGCATAACAACCCTCACACATCAAACTACATACAAAAACGACAACCACCCACCCACCACAGCTCACTACCGCGACTCAACTGACCACGACAACAAACTCCCTGGGTCGTGGGGGCGCTGACCCTCGAAACCCTCTCCAGGTATAGTCCAGGACATCCCAGTCCCAAGCAGGTAGCATCTATCAGATATACCTGGAGAATAAAACACACACACGAAGAACTGTCTGCTGATACCGCCAATAAACAAACTTCTTACGTCTTTATCAGCAGTATACCTGAACATCAGGCTGGACCCACTCTTATTTTTTATTATCAATGACTTCATCATTTTTAAAGGAGTATATCATGCGTCAGTGTCCAGCAGCCACCACTAGTAATGTCCCGCTGAGTCACGCCGGTCAACAGTGAACAACAGCTAAAGACACAGAGCAAGCTATCACTGTGAATATATTTCGATCTGTGTAGAGTGAAATACTGTCAAGCTCCACACACACAGAGGAACGTTGTCACAGTAAACTCTCACTCTGGTAAGATAAGTCTATATATTTCAAGCCTCTTTCAAGGACTCTCTTCAGCAGACTACTAACAGAGGCCCACCTGTGCTGATCTCTCTCTCTCTCTATCTCTCTCTTCTCTCACGGGTATTTCACTTTAATATTTCACACAGTTTTTTCACTTTGTATCAGGCAGTGTTTATGGCACATTTGTACTATCTGTCAATACAGGCAGCTGAGGTAATACATTTACCTCGCAACAACACAGGATCAACTCAGAACGACCTCAGAGACATACACAAAACAGCGAAACATCTCACCAGTACATGAAAATAAGAAAATTATTTTTTATGTTCAATGCAACAAAGGAATGGTAATGATGAGGTAATACAGACCTAAAAGAAAAGTGAAACCAAATCATCCGTGAGAGCAAGAACTGAACCATCCTTCCCTCAACCATCCTTCCTCATGTGTGAAAAATAATGACCTTTTTGTGGGCGTGACTTGAGGTGTGTTAAGCATTCCGGCCGTCACCAGGGAATGTTCCTGGGCCCGCCGCTGTTGCTGGCTGCTTGCCACCACCACCACACCACACCACCACTACACCACCACCACTACACCACCACCACACCACCACCACACCACCACCACCACACCACCACCACCACCACCACACCACACCACACCACCACACCACCACCACTACACCACCACCACCTCGACCACCCCACCACCACTACACCACCACCACCCCACACCACCACCCCACCACCACACCACACCACCACCACACCACACCACCACCACTACACCACCACTGCCACCACCACCACCACACCACCACCACACCACCACCACTACACCACCACCACACCACCACCACACCACCACCACTACACCACCCCCACCACCACCACACCGCCACCACTACACCACCACAACTACACCACACCACCACCACCACACCACACCACCACCACAACACCACACCACCACCACACCACACCACCACCACACCAAACCACCACCACACCACCACCACACCACACCACCACCACACCAAACCACCACCACACCACACCACTACCACACCACACCACCACCACACCACACTACCACCACCACACCACACCACCACCACCACACCACCACCACACCACCACCACACCACCACCACCACACCACACCACATTACCACCACCACACCACCACCACCACCCAGCTCATTACCAGACTAATGTAGTACCAGACTCACTGACATCACGCCTCGTCTCACACATTACCTTCAACACCAGCCTTTTATCCTCTCCCGCCTCAGCCTCCTCCCTTTCCCTCTCCTCTTGCTGCTGCTTCTTCTTCTCCTCTTCCACCTCTTCCTCTTCCATAATCCAGAATCTTTGGTTCTCAGCAGTGTCTGGAATTTGAAAGTTTCCAGATTACATAATAAAGATATTTTCTGACTGGCACACAAAACCTACTTCGTCCCATGAGCACAGTGATGACTTGATATATCGGTCAAACCCCGATACACAAGATGACATTTACTTGCATTAGACACCACAAGACCTCTGGACTCTGTGTCAGCATAGTTGCTGATCCCCTGTATATGTATATGTTATCTGAATATTCTAGTTAGTACCATCCACGTTTTACATAGTTGATCCCTTGCTAGGCTCAGTGACTAGCTTGTGTGACGTCACGTGATGCCGCATGTGAGCACTGCGCTCCCGGCCTCGTCCTCACTCCGCGCTTAGGTCTACGAACAGGCAACACGGGCAGTCTGGGTTCCCCTCTCACATTCTGCTAATATAAGTGTTTAACTCCAACCATCGTGTGTTCCAGAGTAAAGGAAGGAAGGTACACAAGTTCCAGAAGTACGAATGATCAAAGCTGTTTTTTATTGACATTCTTCTTGAAGAAGAAGCCAACTTCGTGAAGAAGAGGTCAACTTCGTGAAGAAGAGGTCAACTTCGTATGAGGAGGAGTTGGAGGAGGAGGAGGAGGAGGAAGAGGAGGAGGAGGAAGAGGATGAGAAATTGCAGGAGGAGGAAGAGGAGGAGGAGTTGGAGGAGGAGGAAGAGGAAGAGGAAGAGGAAGAGGAAGAGGAGGATGAGGAGGAGGAGTTGGAGGAGGAGGAGGTGTCGTGGGGGTTCGAAAGGAGATATGATGGTTGAAGATAAACACACTTGTGGATGGTAACACTATATATTGTCAGACTGTGGTAAGGGAAGGCCCAGCCTGCCGTGTTGCTGCCTGGTAGGTCTAAGCGTGGACTGAGAGCGAGGTAGCACATCTCACTCACTCATGCCGCATCCCGTGACGTCATACAATCACTAGGCCTAGTAAGGGATCGTCTGTATAAAACACATGGATGGTACTATGATACTCAGCTAAGCTATACAACACATGTAAGGGAGATCAGCAACTATGCTGACAACTCATATGTATGTATGATTAACCAGTCATATGTACATATGATTAACCAGTCATATGTACATATGATTAACCAGTCATATGTATGTATGATTAACCAGTCATATGTACATATGATTAACCAGTCATATGTATGTATAATTAACTAGTCATATGTACATATGATTAACCAGCCATATGTATGTATGATTAACCAGTCATATGTATGTATGATTAACCAGTCATATGTACGTATGATTAACCAGTCATATGTACGTATGATTAACCAGTCATATGTATGTATGATTAACCAGTCTTAAGTACGTATGATTAACCAGTCATATGTACGTATGATTAACCAGTCATATGTATGCATGATTACCCAGTCGTATGTATGTATGATTAACCAGTCATATGTATGTATGATTAACCAGTCATATGTACGTATGATTAACCAGTCATATGTATGTATGATTAACCAGTCATATGTATGTATGATTAACCAGTCATATGTATGTATGATTAACCAGTCATATGTAAAACACAGTCGCTCCTCGCCTATGATATTCTTCTTTATCTTCTCCTCCTCCTCCTCCTCCTCCTTCTCTTTCTCCTCCTCCTTCTCCTCCTCCTCCAACTCTTCCTCCCCCTCCTCCTTCTCTTCCTCCTCCAACTCCTCCTCCTCCTCATCCTCCTTCTCCAACTCCTCCCCCTCTTCCTCCTCCTCCAACTCTTCCTCCCCCAACTCCTCCTCCTCCTCTTCCTCCTCCTCCTCCTCCTCCAACTCCTCCTCTTCTTCTTCCTCCTCCTCCTCTTCCTCCTTCTTCTCCTCCTACTCCTTCTCCTCCTCTTCCTCCTCCTCCTCCTCCAACTTCTCTGTCAGCATAGTTGCTGATCTCCCTTACATGTGTTGTATAGCTTAGCTGAGTATCATAGTACCATCCATGTGTTTTATACAGACGATCCCTTACTAGGCCTAGTGATTGTATGACGTCACGGGATGCGGCATGAGTGAGTGGGATGCGCTGCCTCGCTCTCAGTCCATGCTTAGACCTACCAGGCAGCAACACGGCAGGCTGGGCCTTCCCTTACCATGTGATGTAGTTCAGCTGGGCTTGTGAGGTCTCTGGGGAGACCTAATTTAACCAATTATATGGTCACACCTTGCCTTGGCAAACGTCTGTAGCCACGCCCACGTCTGAGGTCTTTTGTTGTTGACGGCTTCAGACCTAGGCGTCAGGTCGTACACGTGGTTGTGGAGGGTGCTTGGACCACCATAAAAGCCCAGGGAAGAGCATGATCGAGAGATTCGAGCGGAGCTGCTGCTGGGGTGCAGAGCTCCTGAGCAGAGACTTCGAGCGGAGCTGCTGCTGGGGTGCAGAGCTCCTGAGCAGAGACTTCGAGCGGAGCTGCTGCTGGGGTGCAGGGCTCGGGAGAAGGCTGCTGAAGTCTCTGGAGGAGACTGTTGGAGGCATTGGGCAGAGTACTGGCTTGGCGCAGTACTCGTGCTGTGTAGGTCTTGGGACCTGTGGCTTAGTTCATGTGGTGAACTGTCCTCTGAACTATATTGTAAGTTATATTCATTTTGGTCAAGTTGATTGTGTTCCCTGTCTCACTGCTTATGTGTACCATACCATTTATCTAAACCACAATAATATATTATTGTACAAAGACTTAATAATAAACTGTGTTTGAGTAGAATAATAATATTCACTGTCCCCGTTATTTACTCATTTCTCCATTTATTTATGTTTAGTTAAAGTAGTGAGAGGGTGAGTAGTGTGGAGTGGAGTGTAGAGTAATGAGAGGTGAAGATGTAGTCACCAGTGACCTCACATTACCTACCTACCTCCGCATACTTCACTCCTACCACCTCGCCTGTCCCCTACCTACTGACTCCCTCCGCTTACCCCCATATTCCCCTAATCATCACCCCCCTACATGACAACCACAGTCTGACAATATATAGTGTTACCATCCACAAGTGTGTTTATCTTCAACCATCATATCTCCTTTCGAACCCTCACGACAATACATATGACTCGTTAATCATACGTACATATGACTGGTTAATCATACATACATATGACTGGTTAATCATACATACATATGACTGGTTAATCATACATACATATGACTGGCTAATTATACATACATATGACTGGTTAATCATACATACATATGGCTGGTTAATCATACGTACATATGACTGGTTAATCATACATACATATGACTGGTTAGTCATACGTACATATGACTGGTTAATCATGCATACATATGACTGGTTAATCATACGTACATATGACTGGTTAATCATACGTACATATGACTGGTTAATCATACGTACATATGACTGGCTAATCATACATACATCTGACTGGTTAATCATATGTACATATGACTGGCTAATCATACATACATACATCTGACTGGTTAATTATACGTACATATGACTGGTTAATCATACATACATATGACTGGTTAATCATACGTACATATGACTGGTTAATCATACGTACATATGACTGGTTAATCATACGTACATATGACTGGTTAATCATACGTACATATGACTCGTTAATCATACGTACATATGACTGGTTAATCATACATACGACACATTCATACACAAACCTTAAAACTTTAAGAAAGTCGAGAACTCTGTCAAGCAGTCGCAGATGAGAGGGGGGGCAGGCAAACCAAGAAAGTGGAGCATACTCAAGTACGCTCACACCTTGAGTATGCTCCACTTTCTTGGTTTGCTTGCCCCCACTCTCATCTGCGACTGCTTGACAGAGTAGAGAACAGAGCAAGACGTCTCATCTCCCGCCTGAACCCATCCTGGATAGATCTGTCATTTCAGCAGAGCCTTCAACATAGGAGGGATGTGGGTGGCCTTACTGTTATGTACAAGGCCAATATTGTTAAAATACCACACTTGGATCCACTTCGAGGACAGCGTGAAACAAGCTTTTATGCCACAAGACGGGCAGAAAGCAGCAACTTCACTCTGGCTGTACCCTTCTCCAGGACATCACTCCATCTGAGATCATATATACCCAGGATGACTCGAGTATGGAACACATTCGTACAGCATAATGATGTCAACGAGATAAAGTCAGTTGATCAAATGAAAATGCTGGCCCACAGATGGCTCCAACTTCATCCTGTTCCCTACTTGTATGTCTCATAACAATAAAAATGCTTTCAAATGAGCTGATGTAGGTAACAGCTCTTAGCTTGCCAATAAAGTTAGGAATCCTTAACCTGTAAATAGCTGTCAATAAAGCTAGGGATCCTTAACCTTGTCAAACCCTGTGTAAAAAAAAAAATATATAAATTAAACCACATTGGTTAAAGAATATAAAGAGAATGGGGAGGTTTGTTAAATATTCTTGAAGATAACTGAGAGAGCTGTGTCATGAGAAGGTTCACACTAACTCAGAGTCAACATTACTAGGTAGCAAGTAAGACACACATGTGCAACAGCTGGTTATCTTTATTGTAGCACATGTATCGTTATTGTTGCACATGTATCGTTATTGTAGCACATGTATCGTTATTGTTGCACATGTATCGTTATTGTTGCACATGTATCTTAATCAACAATATGTCTGTATTTTTTTTACTTTTCAACATGTATTAGGGGAAAACGTTTTCCGATACAGTTTTAGATCAGAGGATTAAATAACTAATATAATTAGTTAGTAATTCATTTAATGATTTATTGATACACTGCTTTATCAGGCAGAGCCTTGGTTATCGTGCAGAAAACTTGCTTCGTGTGGGCAGTGTTAAAGACACGCTGGGAGCGCCTTGCATGATGCCGGCTCTAATTATGACAGTATCCCTTAACCTAGAGACGTCTTTCTTCTTGGAAACAATGAGTAATAACAGTCTGTTGTGTTTATGAAGCGGGGGATCAGTCACCAGTGACCAGGTGGTGTTTTGTTCGTCAGCACACTACATGGTGTTTCCTGACCAGGTGGTGTTTATCATATGGTGGCCGGTTAACTCTTCGTGCACTCATCAGCAGCTGGGTTGTCACCCCAGCTAAAGGCCACAGAATCATTATGTAGCAGTGTATCCTGAGAAAATGCTGTTGAAGGCATCTGTAAAACTAAAAGTTAGTGATGATCATGTTCACCAGCGACGAGATAGTGTTGGTAGTAATGGGTATTGATGGTAGTAGTGCACAGTAGTGGGTGGTGGTGGCGTTGATAGTTGGAGAGGGAAAGGGGTGGGAGGGGGGCCTCCCTGATCCACCGGGAGGCCTGGTCGTGGACCGGGGCGCGGGGGCGTTGATCCCCGGAATGCCCTGCAGGTAGACTCCAGGTAGGTATGTTAGACAAGGTCACAGTTACTACAAGATTCCCACACATGTTAGACAAGGTCACAGTTACTACAAGATTCCCACACATGTTAGACAAGGTCACAGTTACTACAGTTCTCGTACACAAGTTATCCAGGATCACGGTAACAACTACCAGCGAAGTTTAATAAACAAACAGACATTATAGCCAAACAGATCAAGAGGTCTCGGAGAACTGCTCTCAGTTACTCTTAATCCAAAGAAGACCTTAGAAACTATGAGCTAATCTCTTTAATAATTCATTGCAAAAAGAGTATCGTGGCAGAGATGTAAGTATTTAATGGGAGACGGATCCACTGCTCAAAATTAACGATTCATCATTCTGAACTCCTCTGTGGGAAAAATATTGTAAATAACAGAGGCAGAAATATTAATCTGACATGATAAGCTTTACGTTGATCAAACCAGTTAGTATGTGGTGTCACAAAGAGCGTTCTTCTTTATTTAATACGGTGTTAATTACTGTTATTACTACTACTGCTACTACTTGCTCCCTTCTTTCCCAGATAAAAGTTAAATATTACCATACACACTCGGACTTTCAAGCATAAACTATATTAAAATACACACAAAACCTTTTAATCTACAAGTCCGTCTGAAATACAACTTACCCAGTGTTCTCCACCTGACTCTCCACCCTATATATACACTCATGTAATTTTACCCAGGTAGATCTGTTTGTGACTTGATAAAACCCACTGTGTGGGCGAAACATAGTCAATAAAGCATCACATTATACTGCATTTATGTTTATTTTTCCATCTGCGTGTTACTTGGTATTTGTCTGTGTTTTGTTTAATTATTCACGTTAAGATTAGGATTTTTCTGACAGAGGATCCTTTTGCATTGTTACAGCTAAGATAATGTCTAGACCCTTTTTTGCAGTAGCCTATATTATTTTCCTTACAATTTTTATCATATGTAATTTGTGTATATTGAGTGAGGTGGTAGAGGTGCGGGGTATTACCTAACATGAACTACTTGCATAGTGAGCTGTGAGCGTAGTCACGATGTGGCAAACTGCCAAATGAAGTCTTACTCCTCAGCCATCCACACTTGCTCAGAGATCAACAGTTAGTGTTGCTGCCGACCCAGGGAAGGACGTGGACAATGTTGCTCTGTCTCCATTTACATTTCTTCACCTGCAGACATCTTACACAATGTTAATTTTGGGACTTTAGAATTTCTGCATTGTTCAGCCTCTAAGATGTCTGCGCTGTTTACAGTCTCTAAGAAAAAGGATTATTATTGTACTTCGTTCTGAATATCCAGAAAACGTTATAATACATATATGTACATTATATCTTTTTTAACAAAACTCTTTCACTGACGAGCAAAGGTAGATTTACGGTTTAAAAACCGTGAGATTGTATACAACTGGCTCTGGTTTGGAGGCAAAGACAAGCATATCTCACGCACACTAAGCTTAAGTAAATATAAATAAAAAATTTAGCCTTATAAAAGATCCATAAAACTGTCACGAAGTCCTAGCAGGTATTGCAGGAAGTGTAAAAACAACGACTGAATGAAAAGGTTGATGCCGTGAACATATATTTAAAATGTGATCAGTACACAAGAAATCACAAAGAGAACAAAAACAGCTGCAAATAGGTGGCTGTCGGTGAGGTGCATGAGGCTTCTCCTTAATCTACAGAGATTCGTCTCACAGTGAGAGTTCTCGAAAGAGGAGAGTCAACCGCCCATGTTGTGGAATACTGCATAACCTGTTACTTCTCTGTAGTGTCCACTTGGCCCGTCGCTTCACGAGGACATATCAATGTGGCCCATGAGGTCATCGTGAGGCAGAAGTCTCTTCCGTTATGGAAAACTGGAGGAGATAATACTTAGAACTGAGTATACTACAAACTCTAATCATATAGCAGTGCGAAAAAATAATGTGAGGGACCTGGGAGTGGTAATGTCTGAGGACCTCAATTTCAAGAATCGCAACAATGCCACGATCACAACTGTGAAGAAAATGATAGGATGGATAGTGAGAACGTTCAAAACAAGAGATGCCAAGCCAATGATAATCCTTTTTAAATCACTTGTTCTCTCTAGGCTAGAATACTGCTGTACATTAACATCTCCATTCAAAGCAGGTGAAATTGCAGATCTAGAGAGTGTACAGAGATCCTTTACTGCACGTATAAGTTCTGTCAAACACCTTAACTAATGGGAACGCTTGGAAGCACTTGACTTGTACTCAATAGAGTGCAGGCGAGAGAGATATATCATAATCTACATTTGGAAAATCCTAAAACGAATGGTCCCGAATCTGCACACAGAAATCACTCCCTACGAAAGTAAAAGACTGGGCAGGCTGCGCAAAATACCCCCACTGAAAAGTAGAAGCGCCATTGGTACACTAAGAGAAAACACTATAAGTGCCCGGAGCCCAAAATTGTTCAACAGCCTCCCATCAAGCATTAGGGGAATTACCAATAGGCCCCTGGCTGCCTTCAAGAGGGAGTTGGACAGCTATTTAAAGTCGGTGCTGGATCAGCCGAGCTGTGGTTCGTACGTTGGACTATGTGCGGCCAGCACTAACAGCCTGGTTGAGCAGGCCCTGATCCACCAGGAGGCCAGGCCGTGGACTGGGCCGCGGGGGCGTTGATCCCCGGAATACCCTGCAGGTAGTCTCTAGGCAACGTTTCGCTTTCCAGAAGCTTTGCTAAACCGTCATTGCCATTGGCAGTTCTACCATCATTACTAACTTTATTCCTGCGTTTAATATGCCTCTGCAGCATTATGTGATCTTAGCAGTCATGTTTGTCTCGTGATTACCGAATGGAGGATGGAGCCTCCACCCTTCCTTGCGTAGTGACTAATAATAATAATAATAATAATAATAATAATAATAATAATAATAATAATAATAATAATAATAATAATAATAATAATAATAATGGTGTAGTGTTATAACACACTATTGCTTCATCCATCGTGTACATATACATTACTTTCTATACATAGGCATCTCGGATTATAAGATGAACATTTACAGTTATTCATATTCAGTTAGTGTTATTAATTGGTGGTGAAGAGGTGAACCGCACAGTCTTACTAACCCACGTACAGTTGATAGGCTTCACTGCTAACATACTAATCAAGTATTCCTTGCGGAAACTTTGATCCACCACGCTGTACTTGCCCGCTGACCTATATTTGATAACACGTTTGCTTAAAGCAGGAAGATAAACTTGGTGTGTTTCCGCGAGGGTTGCAGAGTGGGGTACTTAGCAAGGCAGCCAGGAGGCAGCTGCGTCAGCGCCGGCAGTGAGCGACAACCCGAGTGTTGTACAAACTTCGCTAAATTCCTAAGTGATGAGAAGAGACTCCTAAACCAATTCCAATTGCTTATTTCATCAGATTAAACTAGTAAAGACTAACTCGGTGTGAGACAGTGGGTTTTTTTTCGCAGCGTTGTTTCTGGAGAGAGCAAAGATGGGATGTAAGTCAGATTAATCTGACAAAGATGATCCCATGTATCAGAAATCTTCCCTATGAGGATAGACTGAGGGCCCTGAATCTGCACTCTCTCGAAAGGCGTAGAATTAGGGGGGATATGATCGAGGTGTATAAATGGAAAACAGGAATAAATAAAGGGGATGTAAATAGCGTGCTGAAAATTTCCAGCCAAGACAGGACTCGCAGCAATGGTTTCAAGTTGGAAAAATTCAGATTCAGGAAGGATATAGGAAAGCACTGGTTTGGTAATATAGTTGTGGATGAGTGGAACAAACTCCCGAGTACAGTTATTGAGGCTAAAACGTTGTGTAGTTTTAAAAATAGGTTAGATAAATACATGAGTGGGTGTGGGTGGGTGTGAGTTGGACCTGACTAGCTTGTGCTGCTGGGTCTGGTACAGTGCTCCATCCTTGAGTGGAGGTGACCAGACTGGGTGGGTCATTGGGCTTATCCGGGGGGGGGGGGCATTGGGCTAATCCTGGGGGGGACCATGGACCTGTGTGATGTAGTCCAGCTGCTCCGCATGGGTCAGTAGGCCTGTTGCAGTGTTCCTTCTTTCTTATGTTCTTAAGTCAATAAACAAATTATTAGTGTCGTAGTATTGTTGTTACAGCTTTTGTTGAAGCTGTAGTTGCAGCAGTCGTATTATTATTATTATTATCAAAAAGAAGCGCTAAACCACAAGGGCTATACAGTAGCAGTCGTTGTAGCAACTCTATAACTATTAAATGTCCTGGAGAAAATAACCAAAGTGAAGTTTTAATCACATGCTGACCTGCTCACACCCAAGTGGCTCAGTATAAATATATATAAAATTTACGATCGTCTGAAGAGGTGCCCCCACAAGGAAGGATAAAAAAAAGGTTTAGTTTAAAGTTGTGTATATTTTAAAGCTCCAGATAATATCAATTTTGCAACATAACTAACTTAGCAACCTAAACTTGACGCTGTATTAAAGTGGCTAAATTTATCTTACCAGTCTAATAATTTGTATAACTTCAGTGAAATGTTTTGCTCGGGCCAACAGTTACAGCCTGGTTGATCAGACCCTGATCTACCGATAGGCCTGGTGGTGGACCGGGCCGCGGGGGCGTTGATCCCCGGAATACCCTCCAGGTAGAGGGAGGGAGGGCACCAATGATCAGGTGACCCAACATGTATTGACCTTGTAAACACTGACGCGAGGATTGATATATTGAAGGAACATATTTTCTCCCGTATCAGCTTGTCAGTAGAGTGACTAGCGAGGCTTGATAAGAGGGCGGTGGTGGTATACTACCCTCGATATTGTCTATCACGCCCACCACTCACGCCCACACGCCGCTTCCATATCCCCTTTCACAACGCCCATACCACCTGCCTCGCACTCGTTCCCATATGTCCTCTCACGCCACCCATCCCACCCGCCTATCACACCCACACACCCGTTCCCAGTGTCCTTCCCTGCCTCCCTCATTGCCTGAGCGCTAGCCGGGCTTCACGTGTTGTTGGAGGGTCTGGGTTGGCAGATAAGGCGGGTGGTAGCCCTCAGCACGAAGCGCAGTAGAAGGCACCATTGTCGTGTTATTCGTTCGATCAGTTTGAATCCTCGTGAGTTATCAGAGAGATTCTTATGAGAGTCTCAGAGCGTTGCGCTCACTGCTCCACTCTGTCACTGTTGACATACATAAAACCTCAAACAACACCAGTAAAACACTGCCACAACAAAATGTTCTGTGCTGGATTCTTTCTCATTCGTATCATTATTAATTAGGGTGAATTAGAAACAGGGTGTGCGTAAGACAGATGGGGTGGGAGGGAGGGAGATGCAGTCACAAGAACGTAGCAATATGAGACAGTTGGTGTTGGTGTGTGAGCCAGGGCGTAGCTGCCTGGCGTGGACTGTTTGCCTCAGCTGCGGGTGTGTGGTGGCGACAGTGTGGCGGACCTGCACCTGTGTGTGTGTGTGTGTGTGTGTGTGTGTGTGTGTGTGTGTGTGTGTGTGTGTGTGTGTGTGTGTGTGTGTGTGTGTGTGTGTGTGTGTGTGTGTGTGTGTGTGTGTGTATGTGTGTGTGTGTGCGTGTGTGTGTGTGTGTTGTGTATGTTGTGTGTGTGTGTATGTGTATGTGTGTGTGTGTGTGTGTGTGTATGTTGTGTATGTGTGTGTGTGTGTGTGTGTGTGTGTGTGTGTGTGTGTGTGTGTGTGTGTGTGTGTGTGTGTGTGTGTGTGTATGTGTGTGTGTGTGCGTGTGTGTGTGTGTTCTGATCAATCCGAGGCTAAAAAATGTCTTCATAATATCCTTGTCATTTCAATGTTTTTTTTTTTTTTTTGACTTCCAGCTATGCCCTCGTGTACGAGTTTCCCGCCTCTCGAATAACCTTTCCTTCTCCACTTTATCAGTTTCTCTGACCATTTTCTGTATACCTACCATGTTTTTCTTCGTCCTTTTGTCGTCTGTCATCAGGTTTAGTTCTCCTAGTCTGTCTTATAGCTTAGAGGAGCTGGGCCTAAACTCTTTCCAAACCTTAGCACTTTTCCAGGTTCTTCACATGCTTTATCAGGTGTGGGGTTCGATACTGGTGCTGCACACTCCCAAACGGGCCAGACGTAAGTCGCATATAGTGTCCCCAATGACTCTTGATATTCATGAAAGTTATTATTAGTTCTGTCAAGATGCGCATTTACTACAGCAGTTATTTGGTCGATGTGCGCCTCAGACGATATGCTCGGCAGGAGAGTATGCTCATTCCGAGGTCCTTCTTGGGCGAGGTTTGCAACCTTTGTGTCCCCCAGAACCTATATTCCGCTTTTGGTTTCCTACGCCATTCTCCAATTTTCATAAGCTTGCATTTTACTTTGGTTAAATTCAATAAACAACTACCAGATCAATCCTGCAGTTTATCCTGGCCAGCTTGTAGGTTTTTCATTGTAACTTCCTGTATACATCACTGTTTCTTCCGGCTTGTCGTTCATGTACACCATAAATAGTACAGGTCCCAGTAGTGACCTTGTGGAACCCCACTTGTCTTACCTGCCCATTCCGACACCTGCCGAATAATCAGTCGGGTCAGACAGGTGTTGCAGTGGCAGTGCTCAGCTGAAGTTAGATGTGTTTAGCAGGTATTTTCGAGATTACAGAATTGCCTGCGCTCTGAGGAATGGTGTTAGTGGCAGCGATGAAAGCAGATTTCAAACATCATCTTCGAATTCAAGTTTGATTCCTTGATGACATGCTTGGCTTCTGGGAATTTCTGGAGATGTTTATGGGTGGGCGGCTGCCGCACACGGAGCGGGTACTCTCTTATCCAGTACTTTTCTAGGACATCATTCCCTGCCCTAAGGCGATGAATTCCCTTATTTAGCAGCTTCGCATTAAAACTAACGCCAAAAGCTACGATGATGTACTTATAATTAACTACTGTCAGAATTAAGAGAGGGTATCACTTAAGTTAGAAACACTATATATTACAATTGGTTAGGCCTCGTTTAGATTATGCTGCAAAATTTTGGTCACCGTATTACAGAATGGATATAAATGCTCTGGAAAACATACAAAGGAGGATGACAAAGTTGATCCCATGTATCCCTATGAGGATAGACTGAAGGCCCTGAATCTGCACTCTCTCGAAAGGCGTAGAATTAGGGAGGATATGACTGAGGTGTATAAATGGAAAACAAGAATAAATTAAGGAAATATAAATAGCGTGCTAAGAATATCTAGCCTAGACAGGACTCGCAGCAATGGTTTTAAGTTGGAAAAATTCAGATTCAGGAAGGATATGGGAAAGCACTGGTTTGGTAACAGAGTTATGGATGAGTGGAACAAACTCCAGAGTACTGTCATAGAAGCTAAAACGTTGCGTAGTTTTAAAAATATATTAGTTAAATACATAAGTGGGTGTGAGTTAAACCTGCCTAGATTGTGCTAATAGGTCTGATGCCGTGCTCCTTCCTTAATTGGATGTGACCTGACCTAACTAGGTTGGGTCATTGGCTTAATTAAGCCAGTGGGAGACTTAACCTGCCTCGCATGGACCAGTAGGCCTGCTGCAGTGTTCCTTCTGTCTTATGTTCTTAAGTGAGGTTCGCAACCTCTACCCCTCGAATATATACATGCCTTTCCTCAAATTTCAAGCCTTGAATTTTCCAGGATTGTATGTGTGTGTCTATGACTTTGATGGGGCTCTTACCACTTCAGGGTCCTCACCATGCCAAGGTCCTCATCACACCAAAGCCCTCAGCATGTCAAGGTCCTCATCACACCAGGGCCTTGAGCATGTCAAGGTCCTCATCACACCAAAGCCCTCAGCATGTCAAGGCCCTCATCACACCCGAGCCTTCAGCATGTCAGTTCTTCCCTGTAACGCCGTATATCCCGGCCCCGACCCTCACCCTCCAGCTGGGTGTGGGAGGAGCCGCTGTGAGGTTCTCGTCTACTTTTTATACCCGCGTGACGCTTCTTGTCGAAAGAATTACTGGCTCTAATTTTTTTGTTTGTAAGTCTGAACTCGTCGACTTCTTGCACACTCGATACACCTGTCAACATCATTACACCGCAGTGTATATGAAATCATACATCAAACTGTGCATGTCATCGCAGCAGCTAACTGCGCATGATACTGACGCGACAGTGCATCATGCTGTCAGACACGAAGAAGTGATGTCATCAAACTGCGCACTGTGACTTCATAACATCAACCTGCCAGGCATAATGGTAATTTAAGCCTCAGCATTTATGTCATAATATATAAAACATATATAAAGCATTAACAATGACTCATTATAATTTAATTATCATTGATATGGAACACTGTCTACTGTCGTTCAGATGTTGCCATGGTAACCAGCCACCCACCACCACAATGACCATTCATGCAACCCTTGGCGCTGATCAAGCGCTCTTGATCTAAGGGAGTGAGGAGCTATTCTCCCTTCCCTTGGATCGAACCGGATAGCCTCCTATCCCACAGGTGGTGTATGACCCTTACGGAATTAGCGCTTCTCGTAGCTGTACTAACAATATGGAAGTGGTGGGTGGGTGTTGGTCCTGTCTGCCCACAGTGGTGGGTGAGTGTGGGTCCTGTCTGCCCACAGTGGTAGGTGGGTGTGGGTCCTGTCTGCCCACAGTGGTAGGTGGGTGTGGGTCCTGTCTGCCCACAGTGGTAAGTGGTTGTGGGTAATGTCTGCCCACAGTGGTGGGTGGGTGTGGGTCCTGTCTGCCCACAGTGGTGGATATGGGTCCTGTCTGTCCACAGTGGTGGGTGGGTGTGGTCCTGTCTGCCCACAGTGGTGGGTGAGTGTGGGTCCTGTCTGCCCACAGTGGTGGGTGGGTGAGGGTTCTGTCTGCCCACAGTGGTAAGTGGTTGTGGGTAATCTCTTCCCACAGTGGCGGGTGCGTGTGGGTCCTGTCTGCCCACAGTGGTGGGTGTGGGTTCTGTCTGCTCACAGTGGTGGGTGGGCGTGGGTCCTGTCTGCCCACAGTGGTAAGTGGTTGTGGGTAATGTCTGCCCACAGTGGTGGGTGGGTGTGGGTCCTGTCTGCCCACAGTGGTGGGTGGGTGTGGGTCCTGTCTGCCCACAGTGATGGGTGTGGGTTCTGTCTGACCACAGTGGTGGGCGGGTGTGGGTTCTGTCTGCCCACAGTGATGGGTGTGGGTTCTGTCTGCCCACCGTGGTGGGTGGGTGTGGGTCCTGTCTGCCCATAGTGGTAAGTGGTTGTGGGTAATGTCTGCCCACTGTGGTGGGAGGGTGTGGGTCCTGTCTGCCCATAGTGGTGGATGTGGGTCTTGTCTGCCCACAGTGGTGGGTGGGTGTGGGTCCTGTCTGCCCACAGTGGTGGGTGGGTGTGGGTCCTGTCTGCCCACTGTGGTGGGCGTGGATTCTGTCTGCCCACAGTCGTGGGTAGGCGTGGGTCCTGTCTGCCCACAGTGGTAAGTGGTTGTGGGTAATGTCTGCCCACAGTGGTGGGCGGGTGTGGGTCCTGTCTACCCACAGTGGTGGGTGTGGGTCTTGTGTGCCCACAGTGGTGGGTGGGTGTGGGTCCTGTCTGCCCACAGTGCTGGGTGGGTGTGGGTCCTGTCTGCCCACAGTGTTGGGTGGGTGTGGGTCCTGTCTGCCCACAGGGGTGGGTGGGTGTGGGTCCTGTCTGCCCACAGGGGTGGGTGGGTGTGGGTCCTGTCTGCCCACAGTGGTGGGTGGGTGTGGTTCCTGTCTGCCCACTGTTGTACTTGTTACTCTTGGGTTATTTTGGTCTGATGCCCAGAGAGTGGTGATGCAATCTTCTCCCCACTACCTACTCCCCAGCCAACCCACTACCCAGCCTCTCCCTACTACCCTCCACCCATGCACTCTTCTCTATCCAAGCACCCATCCCCTACCTACTAACCCTCGTGGTTATTGTTGTTGTTAGTGGTGGTGGTGGAGGTGGTAGTGGTGGTGGCAGTGGTGGAGGTGATGGTGGTGGTGGTGGAGGTGGTAGTGGTGGTAGTGGTGGTAATGTGGTGGAGGTGGTAGGGGTGGTGGTAGTAGTGGTGATGGTGGTGGTGGTGGAGGTGGTAGTGGAGGTGGTAGTGGAGGTGGTAGTGGAGGTGGTAGTGGTGGTAATGTGGTGGAGGTGGTAGTGGTGGTGGTAGTAGTGGTGATGGTGGTGGTGGTGGTGGAGGTGGAAGTGGAGGTGGTGGTGGTGGTAAGGTGGTGGAGGTGGTAGTGGTGGCGGTGATAGTGGTGGTGGAGGTGATGGTGGTGGTGGTGATGGTGGTGGTCGTGGTGGTGGTGGTAGTGGTGGTACTAGTGGTGGTGGTGGTGGTGGTGATGGAGGTGGTAGTGGTGCTGGTGGTAGTGGTGGTAATAGTGGTGGTGATGGTGGTAGAGGTGGTGGTGGTTGTGGTGGTGGTGGTGGTGGTGGTGGTGGTGGTGGTAGTGGTGATGGTGGTGTTGGTGGTGGAGGTAGAGGTGGTGGTGGTGGTAGTGGTGATGGTGGTGGTGATGGTGGAGGTGGTGGTGGTGGTGGTGGTGGTGGTGGTGGTGGTGGTGGTGGGGGTGGGGGGGGTGGTGGTGGTGGTGGAGGTGGAAGTGGAGGTAGTGGTGGTGGTAAGGTGGTGGAGGTGGTAGTGGTGGCGGTGGTGGTGGTGGAGGTGATGATGGTGGTGGTGGTGATGGAGGTGGTGGTGGTGATGGTGGTAGTGGCGGTAATGGTGGTGGTGATGGTGGTGATGGTGGTGATGGTGGTGGAGGTGGTGGTGGTGGAGGTGGTGGTGGAGGTGGTGGTGGTGGAGGTGGTAGTGGAGGTGGTGGTGGTGGAGGTGGTTGAGTGGTAGTCGTGGTGGGGGTGTAATAGTGGTGGGTGAGGTAATAGTGGGGGGTTGGTGGTATTAGTGATTGATGTGATGGTAGCAGTGGTGTGTGTGGTAGTAGCGGTGTGTGTGGTAGTAGTGGTGTGTGTGGTAGCAGCGGTGTGTGTGGTAGCAGCGGTGTGTGTGTGGTAGCAGCGGTGTGTGTGGTAGCAGTGGTGTGTGTGGTAGCAGTGGTGTGTGTGGTAGTAGTGGTGTATGTGGTAGTAGTGTGTGTGGTAGCAGCGGTGTGTGTGGTAGTAGTGTGTGTGTGGTAGTAGTGTGTGTGGTAGTAGTGTGTGTGGTAGCAGCGGTGTGTGTGGTAGTAGTGTGTGTGTGGTAGTAGTGTGTGTGTGGTAGTAGTGTGTGTGGTAGCAGCGGTGTGTGTGGTAGCAGTGTGTGTGGTAGCAGTGGTGTGTGTGGTAGTAGTGTGTGTGTGGTAGTAGTGTGTGTGGTAGCAGCGGTGTGTGTGGTAGCAGTGGTGTGTGTGGTAGTAGTGGTGTGTGTGGTAGTAGTGTGTGTGGTAGCAGCGGTGTGTGTGGTAGTAGTAATATTTCTCCTGTCCTGTACGGGGGTCGTCAACACCCAGCGATGTTCTAAACGAGAGAGCACGTACAATTTAAATATTTTTTTACCATTATCACTATTTCCCTTGTTTTGAAAGTTCTCATTATCCAACTTGTTACCTTTCTGGCTGCCGTGACACTGAAAGAAAGGTCAGCCGACATAATTACTCAGATAAACTAGCCACTTCGGTGGCAAAATAGAAAATAAAATCAAGTCTAAGAAGCCGGAACTTATCACCACCTAATTCCTACTAAGTGCAATTAAATGCTGCTAGAGAGACAGCAGCAACAGCAGGTGTGTGAGATTTGTCACTGTGTCACACTTAGCCAGTTTTTTAGTGTGTGTGTATGTGTGTGTGTGTGTGTACTCACCTATTTGTACTCACCTATTTGTGGTTGCAGGGGTCGAGTCACAGCTCCTGGCCCCGCCTCTTCGCTGATTGCTACCTGGTCCTCTCTCTCCCTGCTCCATGAGCTCTATCATACCTCGCCTTAAAACTATGTATGCCACGGCCTGACTACTCTATGACTGAAGAAATACTTCCTAACATCCCTTTGATTCATCTGAGTCTTCAACTTCCAATTGTGACCTCTTGTGTCTGTGTCCCTTCTCTGGAACATCCCGTCTTTGTCCACCTTGTCAATTCCGCGCAGTATTTTATATGTCGTTATCATGTCTCCCCTGACCCTCCTGTCCTCCAGTGTCGTCAGGCCGATTTCCCTCAACCTTTCTTCGTAGGACAATCCCCGTAGCTCTGGGACTAGTCTTGTTGCAAACCTTTGCACTTTCTCTAATTTCTTGACGTGCTTGACTAGGTGTGGATTCCAAACTGGTGCTGCATACTCCAGTATGGGCCTGACATAAATGGTATACAGAGTCTTAAACGAATCCTTACTGAGGTATCGGAACGCAATCCGTAGGTTTGCCAGGCGCCCGTATGCTGCAGCAGTTATCTGATTGATGTGCGCCTCGGGAGATATGCTCGGTGTTATACTCACCCCCAGGTCTTTTTCCTTGAGTGAGGTTTGCAGTCTTTGGCCATCTAAACTATATTGTGTCTGCGGTCTTCTTTGCCCTTCCCCAATCTTCATGACTTTGCATTTGGCAGGGTTAAATTCAAGGAGCCAGTTGCTGGACCAGGCTTGTAGCCTGTCCAGGTCTCTTTGTAGTCCTGCCTGATCCTCATCCGATTTGATTCTTCTCATTAACTTCGCATCATCTGCAAACAAGGACACTTGTGTGTGTGTGTGTGTGTGTGTGCGTGCGCGCAAACACTCACCGGTACTCGCTCTTTTTATGGTTGTAAGGGTCGAGTTTCAGCTCATGGACCTGACTACCAAACTGTAAAAGAGAGAGAGAGAGAGAGAGAGAGAGAGAGAGAGAGAGAGAGAGAGAGAGAGAGAGAGAGAGAGAGAGAGAGAGAGAGAGAGAGAGAGGGGCTCAAGTTCCGGCCTCTCCTCACAGCTTCTCCTGGATGGCAACACATCGCTCCAGTCCTCATGTGGTACATCATACCTACTCTCACAGCTGTGTATGTTATCTGCTTCCTCTACTTCCTCATTCACACAATTTAACTTCTTAACCAGCCTTCAGACTAAGGAACCACTCCATTATGTCTACATGACTCATGTGTGTAATTAGCTTGCTTCGTGACCTCTTGTTTGCTCTATAAAACCTTCCGAGTATCTTGCACTTCATGATCATGTCTTCTCCTAGTTTTCCTTTCCTCTAGTGTTGTAAACCTTTTTTCTGTTACACTTCATAAATCATTCCTCTAAGCTCTGAGACTAGTCACGTAAAGAATCTTTGGATTTTTTATACCTTTTGCATAATGTAGACTCAGGCGAGGGCTCCATGCAGGTGCTGCTTACTCTTTCATGTCTCAGACATACATCTTATACTGAGATCTGAAAGACTCTTTGTTCAACCACCTGTATGATTTCTTAAGTTTACCAGCTGTACACACGCTGCTGTTGTGGTTGTTAGAGTGGTACGCCCCTCTGATGTGTGTGTGTGTGTGTGTGTGTGTGTGTGTGTGTGTGTGTGTGTGTGTGTGTGTGTGTGTGTGTGTGTGTGTGTGTGTGTGTGTGTTTGTACTCACCTAATTGTGGTTGCAGGGGTCGAGTCTCAGCTCCTGGCCCCGCCTCTTCACTGATCGCTACTAGGTCCTCTCCCTCTCTGCTTCCTGAGCTTTGTCATACCTCTTCTTAAAACTATGTATGGTTCCTGCCTCCGCTACTTCATTTGCTAGGCTATTTCACTTCCTGACGACTCTATGACCGAAGAAATACTTCCAAACGTCCCTGTGACTCGTCTGAGTCTTCAGCTTCCAGTTGTGACCCCTTGTTTCTGTGTCCCCTCTCTGGAACATCCTATCTCTGTCCACCTTGTCTATTCCCCGCAGTATCTTGTATGTCGTTATCATGTCTCCCCTGACCCTTCTGTCCTCCAGTGTCGTCAGTCCGATTTCCCTCAACCTTTCTTCGTACGACATTCCCCTGAGCTCTGGGACTAGCCTTGTTGCAAACCTTCGTACTTTCTCTAACTTCTTGACGTGCTTGACCAGGTGTGGGTTCCAGACTGGTGCTGCATACTCCAGTATGGGCCTAACATACACAGTGTACAGTGTACTCACCTATTTGTGGTTGCAGGGGTCAAGTCATAGCTCCTGGCCCCGCCTCTTCACTGATTGCTACTAGGTCCTCTCTCTCCCTGCCCCATGAGCTTTATCATACCTCGCCTTAACACTATGTATGGTTCCCGCCTCCACTACGTCACCTTCTAGGCTATTCCACGGCCTGACTACTCTATGACTGAAGAAATACTTCCTAACGTCCCTGTGACTCGTCTGAGTCTTCAGCTTCCAGTTGTGACCCCTTGTTCCTGTGTCCCCTCTCTGGAACATCCTATCTCTGTCCACCTTGTCTATTCCCCGCAGTATCTTGTATGTCGTTATCGTATCTCCCCTGACCCTTCTGTCCTCCAGTGTCGTCAGTCCGATTTCCCTCAACCTTACCTCGTACGACATTCCCCTGAGCTCTGGGACTAGCCTTGTTGCAAACCTTCGTACTTTCTCTAACTTCTTGACGTGCTTGACCAGGTGTGGGTTCCAGACTGGTGCTTCATACTCCAGTATGGGACTAACATACACAGTGTACAGTGTCTTGAACGATTCCTTATTAAGGTATCGGAACGCTATTTTCAGGTTTGCCAGGCGCCCGTATGCTGCAGCAGTTATTTGGTTGATGTGTGCCTCTGGTGATGTGCTCGGTGTTATGGTCACCCCAAGGTCTTTCTCCCTGAGTGAGGTCTGTAGTCTTTGTCCACCTAGCCTATACTCTGTCTGCGGTCTTCTTTGCCCCTCCCCAATCTTCATGACTTTGCATTTGGCAGGACTGAATTCGAGAAGCCAGTTTCTGGACCACATGTCCAGCCTGTCCAGGTCTCTTTGCAGTCCTGCCTCATCCTCATCTGATTTAATTCTTCTCATCAACTTCACATCATCTGCGAATAGGGACACTTCAGAGTCTATTCCTTCCATCATGTCGTTAGCATATATCAAAAATAGCACTGGTCCTAGAACTGACCCCTGTGGGACCCCGCTCGTCACAGGCGCCCACTGTGATACCTCTTCACGTTCCATGACTCGTTGCTGCCTCCCTGTCAGGTATTCCCTGATCCATTGCAGTGCCCTCCCTGTTATATGCGTCTGATCCTCCAGCTTCTGCACTAATCTCTTGTGTGTGTGTGTGTGTGTGTGTGTGTGTGTGTGTGTGTGTGTGTGTGTGCTGGTTGATGTGCTATTTTCCTGACCCTTCAATAATCTCAGTGTTAACCTGTCTTCATGTTCTGACACCAGCTGCCACAATACGAAAGAGCTGGCTTTGATACCATCTACCATATGTAAAGCTGGATTTGACATCAGCTGTTATAACATGTAAAGCCGGCTTTGATACCAGCTGCATCAATCTGTAAAACTGGCTTTGGCTTTGTTACCAGCTGTTATAACATGTAAAGTTGGCTTTGATACCAGTTGCGTCAACCAGTAAAGCTGGCTTTGTTACCAGCTACCATAATATATAAAGCTGTCTCTGATACCGGCTGCTATAACAGGTAAACCTCGCTTTGATACCAGCTACCACAACATTTAAAGCTGATTCTGATTACAGCTGCGTCAACCCGTAAAGCTGGCTTTGATGCCAACTGCCACAACGCGAACAGCTGGCTTGGATACCAGCTACCACAAATAAAGCTAACTTTCATTTCAGATATCACAACATATAAAGCCGGTATATTGATATCAGCTACCACACCTCGTAAAGGTGAGCTGGATATCGGCTGCCATAACTTGTAAAGATGGTCTCGCTACAAGAGCCTGTAACAGGTAACATGGCTTGTGCTGTAGCGGTTGTCTCCTTACGCTCTCCAGTGCTGTTGTTGATGGTGTCTGAGTGTGGCTCCGGCATCACAGTGACTTGCATCAAGCACTGAAAAAAATGCCTCATGATAACTGCGTCTTATGATGAGTTAAGGGTTAGTGGTGTCTTCTAGCAGTGGAATATGTTGTTGCTGGACGCTAATGACCGCTAATGTTATGAACGATGCAAATACGAAAAATTATACCCTGGTTGGAAGAAAGCAGAAGTATCTGCGAAGCGTTTGTAAGCAGTTACAGTCTGGCTGATCAGGTCCTGATCTACCGGGAGGCCTGGTCAAGGACTGGGACGCGGGGTCGTTGACCCCCCGGAACACCCTTCAGGTAGACTCCAGGTGTATAGAGAGGTCAAAGAAGCACATTGGTTGTACATATATATATATATATATATATATATATATATATATATATACATATAAGATATATATATATATATATATATATATATATATATATATATATATATTCATGGAGAACATGAAATTCAATCATCAGAGGGTGTTCAGCAGGGTGACCCACTCCACTTCTCTTCTGCTTGGCAATAAGAGAACTAACTTCCAGCCTACGCAGTGAGCTCAATATCTGGTACCTGGATGACGGCACTCTGGCAGGTACTGAAGAGTCCCTCGTGGGGGACCTACAACTGGTGAAAACACAGGGAGAAGACTTGGGACTCATCCTCAATCCCTCCAAGTGTGAAATCATCACAGCGAACCAGGAAATAATCAATGCTGTGCGAAGAAGCCTCCCAGAAGTCTCAACTACAACTCCATCCAACAGTACCCACTTGGGGGCACCGCTGGGTCACCAGGCCATCGATACTGTCCTCAGGGACAAATTGAATGACCTGATGAGAATGGAGGAGAGAATAAGCGATCTTGATGCCCATGATGCTCTGTATCTCCTCACAAGGTGTCTTACTATGCCAAGACTCACTTACTTCTTGAGGTGTGCACCCTCTTTTGACAACCCAACACTCGATGAATATGACGCACACCTGAGATCAACTTTTAAGAAGGCACTGAACCTGTCACTAGAGGATGAGCAATGGGATCAGGCAACCCTCCCAGTGCGACTGGGAGGTATAGGGGTGCGTAAAGCAACGCATGTTGCTTTACCTGCTTTTCTGTCTTCGTGTTTGGCTTCCAGTGCATTAGTCAAGAAGATAGTGCCCGAACGCTTGAGAGACTTGGTAGGAGCTCAAGACCCCAGGTTTACTGAAGCAGCGATTCGGTGGGACACCCTTACAGACTCCTCCAGTAGACCAGCTCCTCCCAAACAGCACAAACAGTCCCACTGGGACAAACCGATCATGGAAAAAATCGCCAACACAATGCTCTCCAATGCTTCAGGAAAGAACAAAGCTCGTCTCCTGGCAGTGAAGGCACCACACTCAGGAGATTTCCTGTTAGCTGTTCCCAATTCCTCCCTGGGCACCCGTCTCGACCCACAGGCCATTCGGATTGGTGTTGCTCTTCGCCTAGCCGCCCCCATCCTCACTGAACATAGGTGTATTTGCGGCAGGGCGACAGCTGATCAATTCGGACTTCATGGTCTCGTGTGCCACACAGCAGAAGGGAAGTATGCCAGACATGAGGAGATCAATGACATAATAAAGAGAAGCCTCGCCACAGCCCGTTGCCCAGCTCAACGGGAACCCCAAGTACAGAGGTCTGATGGAAGTCAAAAGCATTCTGATGGAGCCACTATGCTACCCTGGAAGGATGGAAAGCAGATTGCCTGGGACTACACCTGTGCTGCCACATTGGCAGACACCTATTTGCCATACTCTGTAGTGGAAGGGGGTGGAGCTGCCAGACACAGGGAGACCCAGAAGATCCGAAAATATGAAGACCTTCCCCCTTGCTATAACATCATTCCAATAGGGTCGGAGACCCTTGGAGCATGGGGCAAGTGTGCTCTAAAGTTCCTCAAAGAGCTGGGTGAAAAGCTTATCATAGAAACCAAGGACGACAGGGCGACCAGCTTCCTCTTTCAGAGACTCAGTGTTGCGATCCAGAGAGGAAATGCCTGCAGCATTCTGGGCACGCGGCCCACCGCAGGGGAGCTGGACGAAGTATTCGAGATGTAGCTCTGAGTTACCTATGTTGTTTTACTTTCTGTTGTATTTTTGTGAATGTTTGGCCAATGTATTTTGTCTTTAAATAAAACATACTTGAAATATAGGGGGTGGTAGGAGAAAATTCTCAAACAGCTTCAAGGAGAACCTTGAGTTTTCCCTGTAGCAAGTTTATTCTTTTCTCTGAGGATGAGGGTCCCTATAACAGTTCTAGAGGTGGTACCTCCCTATATATATGTATATATATATATATATATATATATGTATATATATATATATATATATATATATATATATATATATATAGATATATATATATACATATATATATATATATATATATACATATATATATAAAGATACATATATATATATATATATACATATATATATACATATACATATATATATATATATATATATATATATATATATATATATATATATATATATATATATATACATATATGCTCTCGCGAACACACATATATATATATATATATATATATATATATATATATATATATATATATATATATATATATATATATATATATATATCGAGCCGAATATGTAAAACTGGTCAATTAGCAAGAACTCATTTAAAATTAAGTCCTTTCTAAAATTTTCTCTTATACGTTTAAAGATATATTTTTTTCATTAATGTTTATGTAAAAATTTTGTAATTTTGCACCAAAAGGAACTTAGAAAACTTACCTAACCTTATTATAACAATCGCAATTAATTTTAGCCTAGCCCAGCTAAATATATTTTAGATTTGTTTACAATAATTTAATACTAAACAAACACAGTGAAATATATTTTTTTCGTTAGGTTCAGAATGATTTTTGCGAAATTATTGCATAAACAAATTTTCACTTGTCCTATATGGCAAGATGAACGTTGCTATTTAAGCTAAGATCGCAAGTTCTGCCTATTCGGCACGACATATAATATTATATATATATATATATATATATATATATATATATATATATATATATATATATATATATATATATATATATATATATATATATATATATATATATATATATATATATATATATATATATATATATATATATATATATATATATATATATATATATATATATATATATATATATATATATATATATATATATATATATATATATATATATATATATATATATATATATATATATAGGATGGGGTCCACCTCTGGTGTAAATTGTGGGACCCATAGCCTCGGAGAAGTGGATAAAAAGGCTTCAAGGAAGAATATTTGGATTTCTTCCTGAAGCCGTTTGAATGTTCCACTTCCCCTACCACCCCATCTTTTAATATATTTTTTTACCAATAGGAATATTTTATTACATAATATGGTACAGAAGATTTAAGAGATACATTGTTGATATAAAGGTGGCATATAAGGTACATGTTGTTACGTGTGTATCACCGATTATAAGGCGAAAATCTCATCCAGCTCCTCAGAGCTTGGGCGTGTGCCCAAAATACAGCAGGCATTACCCCTTTGAACAGCCGCACTGAGCCGCTGGAACAGAAAACTAGCTGCCCTGGGATCCCTAGTTACCCTGATAAATCTTTTTCCCAGCTCCTTAAGGAATTTAGATGCACTCTTTCCCCATGAGCCAAGGGTCTCTGAGCCTATGGGAACAAACATATAATGATGGGGAAGTTCTCCATATCTTCTAGACTTTTGGGACTCCCTGAAGCTGGCAGCTGCACCTCCTTCCTCCCTGGTGTATTGGAGATAGGTATCAACCAAGGTAGATGCACATGTATAGTCCCACACCACCTGCTTCCCATCTGTCCAGGCTTGAAGGGTGATACCATCTGGATGCTTCTGGTTGCCATCAGATCTGCATAGTTGGGGTGGCTCCCTTACTGCTGGGCATCCAGCTGTTGTGAGGCTCCTCTTGATAATGTTATTAACCTCCTCATGTCTTGCAATCTTTCCCTCGGAATCTCTTAAATCTTCTGTACCATATTATGTAATAAAATATTCCTATTGGTAAAAAAAAATATATGAAAAGATGGGGTGGTAGGGGAAGTGGAATATTCAAACAGCTTCAGGAAGAAATCCAAATATTCTTCCTTGAAGCCTTTTTATCCACTTCTCCGAGGCTGTGGGTCCCACAATTTACACCAGAGGTGGACCCCATCATATTATATATATATATATATATATATATATATATATATATATATATATATATATATATATATATATATATATATAGATATAGATATAATACCGACAAGATGAAGAATTAGACACTTGTGCAACGTCTGGTCATGTTTATTAGCAGACGTTTCGCCTTTCAGTGGCTTTATCAATACAAGGAAATAATATGAAGAATGTAGAACTATGTAAAAAAGACGAGATAATCAGTACCTCAGCCCTAGATTTGGTGAAGAACATCGAAGTCTTCAAGACTTCGGTGCTAAACCTATAAGAGTTCTACCAATATCAATACCCGTAACATCTGGAAATGAAAACGAGTAAGCAAAGTAGCCCTTGCCAGATATTACTGTAGTGTGTAGTGATGCGAGGTGAGACGGTGTGGTCACCAGTGTACCTCACACTACCAGGACTCAAGAGACTGAACTATAAGAAGGGAATACTTCTTAGACTTCCACGCTACTGCAGTTACATATCTCTCTCCCCCGTCCCCGGTATATGACAACATCACGGAAGAATGGAGGAAATAAAAAATAAGATCAGAGTACAAGACGAACTCAAACCATGGACTGTAACGTAAGCCAAATGTGGGACACCTGGAAGTGATTATATTAGTTTTACGATTTCACGTTCAAGGAATACAACAATGTTATTATCGCAGCTGCAAGAAAAATGATTGACTAGATAACTAGAACCTTCAAAATAAGAAAAGTCTAGCCAATGATTATAGTCTTCAGGTCGCTTGTTCTTTCTAGGGTAGAATATTGCTAGGTTGAGTAGTAGCTAACACAGCAAAATTCAGCATTAACAAAGTAAAAGGCTCAGGTACCCCAGGACACGGTCCTGGTGCTTTTATCGTGGTGGACATAGATAAAATCACTCTCAGATGGTGCCAAGATAAACATTTGCAGATGGTGTCAACATAAGCATGAAAATCACCTCAGTAGAGGTCACGAAAAAATTGCAACAAGATAAACAAGGTCTTCCAGTTATAATACGACAACGCTCAGTAATGACAACCTCCCACTACTTATATAGGGAAAGACTGGAGAACTCAAGAGAGATGCCACACAAAACCCAAGATCCCTATAAAAACGAAAGGGACATGAGAGAGATCTTGGTGTAATAATGTCAGGTGATCTTTCTTTTAAAGAGTACAACAAACAAAACATCACGAAAACCAGGAAAATGACCGAGTGGATAATGAGAACTTTCAAAACAAGGGTTTAGCTTTGTTTTAAAGGTTTCCCTGCATTGTTTTAATGCCCTTAGTGATGCTTTTCGAATCACTTGTGCTCTCTCGATCAGAGTACGGTTCAATGTTAACGGCTCCTTTCTGGGGAGGAGAGATATCAGAGCTGGAACAGATGCAAAGGACATTTACAGACCACTTAAGAGTCAATAAGACATTTAAATTACCGGGAACGCCTATAAGTCCAAAATATGTACTCACTGGAGCAGTCGAGAGATACGTAGTAGCATATACGTAGGGTCTGGTCTCAAATATGCACACGGCCAAAACAACATACTGGAGTGAGAGATATGGCAGAATATGTAAAATACACCCAATGCAACATAGGGGCGCCGTGGCCACAAAAAGAGAACACAGTGCGCCCACGGTGCACTATGTTCTCTTTAAATCCACTTGTTCCCTAGGCTTTATCAACACATTAATCTCATTACAAAACCTTCTCGCTGTTTTCAGCAAAATTTGACAAAATCTCAACCACTCTCTCATTTGCTCTCCTTTTACACTCTCGCCGCTCTTTTAACCTCTCTTTTATCTGTCATATACACCACCCTCCTGATATCACTTCTGCTATGTAAAGACCTCTCATAAGCTAGCTTTTTCTCCATTACCACTCTTTCTACCTCATCATTCCACCAATCAATCCTCTTCCTCCCTGCACCCACCCTCCTGCATACCCAAACTTCCGCTGCACACTCTAACACTAGCCCATTTTTCTCCCAACAGTTCCTTATATCTTACCCTAACTTCCTCCAATTTTATAAACTTTCATCCCTCCCTCTCTCTCTCTCTCTCTCTCTCTCAGTGATGAAGGTTTAAATCACAATCAAATGAACTGAGATTCGAATTTCGCGACGGGTGTAAACATATAGGAAATTTTGTTACTCCTGTTGTCCCTGTTCACCTAGCAGTACAAGGGTGCCCTGTTCACCTAGCAGTACAAGGGTGCCCTGTTCACCTAGCAGTACAAGGGTGCCCTGTTCACCTAGCAGTACAAGGGTGCCCTCTTCACCTAGCAGTACAAGGGTGCCCTGTTCACCTAGCAGTACAAGGGTGCCCTGTTCACCTAGCAGTACAAGGGTGCCCTGTTCACCTAGCAGTACAAGGGTGCCCTCTTCACCTAGCAGTACAAGGGTGCCCTCTTCACCTAGCAGTACAAGGGTGCCCTTTTCACCTAGCAGTACAAGGGTGTCCTGTTCACCTAGCAGTACAAGGGTGTCCTGTTCACCTAGCAGTACAAGGGTGCCCTGTTCACCTAGCAGTACAAGGTTGCCCTCTTCACCTGGCAGTACAAGGGTGCCCTCTTCACCTAGCAGTACAAGGGTGCCCTCTTCATCTAGCAGTACAAGGGTGTCCTCTTCACCTAGCAGTACAAGGGTGCCCTGTTCACCTAGCAGTACAAGGGTGTCCTATTCACCTAGCAGTACAAGGGTGCCCTCTTCACCTAGCAGTACAAGGGTGTCCTGTTCACCTAGCAGTACAAGGGTGTCCTGTTCACCTAGCAGTACAAGGGTGTCCTATTCACCTAGCAGTACAAGGGTGCCCTCTTCACCAAGCAGTACAAGGGTATCCTGTTCACCTAGCAGTACAAGGGTGTCCTGTTCACCTAGCAGTACAAGGGTGCCCTGTTCACCTAGCAGCACAAGGGTATCCTGTTCACCTAGCAGTACAAGGGTGCCCTGTTTACCTAGCAGTACAAGGGTGCCCTCTTCACCTAGCAGTACAAGGATATCCTGTTCACCTAGCAGTACAAGGGTGTCCTGGTCACCTAGCAGTACAAGGGTATCCTGTTCACCTAGCAGTACAAGGGTACCCTGTTCACCTAGCAGTACAAGGGTACCCTCTTCACTTAGCAGTACAAGGGTGCCCTCTTCACCTAGCAGTACAAGGGTGCCATGTTCACCTAGCAGTACAAGGGTGCCCTCTTCACCTAGCAGTACAAGGGTGCCCTCTTCACCTAGCAGTACAAGGGTGCCCTCTTCACCTAGCAGTACAAGGGTGCCCTCTTCACCTAGCAGTACAAGGGTGCCCTGTTCACCTAGCAGTACAAGGGTGCCCTCTTCACCTAGCAGTACAAGAGTGTCCTCTTCACCTAGCAGTACAAGGGTGTCCTCTTCACCTAGCAGTACAAGGGTGCCCTGTTCACCTACCAGTACAAGGGTGCCCTGTTCGCCTAGCAGTACAAGGGTGCCCTGTTCACCTAGCAGTACCAGGGTGCCCTCTTCATCTAGCAGTACAAGGGTGCCCTCTTCACCTAGAAGTACAAGGGTACCCTCTTCACCTAGCAGTACAAGGGTACCCTCTTCACCTAGCAGTACAAGGGTACCCTCTTCACCTAGCAGTACAAGGGTACCCTCTTCACCTAGCAGTACAAGGGTATCCTGTTCACCTAGCAGTACAAGGGTGTCCTGTTCACCTAGCAGTACAAGGGTGCCCTGTTCACCTAGCAGTACCAGGGTGCCCTCTTCATCTAGCAGTACAAGGGTACCCTGTTCACCTAGCAGTACAAGGGTATCCTGTTCACCTAGCAGTACAAGGGTGTGCTGTTCACCTAGCAGTACAAGGGTGCCCTGTTCACCTAGCAGTACAAGAATATCCTGTTCACCTAGCAGTACAAGGGTACCCTGTTCACCTAGCAGTACAAGGGTGCCCTCTTCACCTAGCAGTACAAGGGTGCCCTCTTCACCTAGCAGTACAAGGGTACCCTCTTCACCTAGCAGTACAAGGGTACCCTGTTCACCTAGCAGTACAAGGGTGCCCTGTTCACCTAGCAGTACAAGGGTGTCCTCTTCACCTAGCAGTTCAAGGGTACCCTCTTCATCTAGCAGTACAAGGGTACCCTCTTCACCTAGCAGTACAAGGGTACCCTCTTCACCTAGCAGTACAAGGGTACCCTCTTCACCTAGCAGTACAAGGGTGCCCTGTTCACCTAGCAGTACAAGGGTATCCTGTTCACCTAGCAGTACAAGGGTGCCCTGTTCACCTAGCAGTACAAGGGTATCCTGTTCACCTAGCAGTACAAGGGTACCCTGTTCACCTAGCAGTACAAGGGTGCCCTGTTCACCTAGCAGTACAAGGGTGCCCTGTTCACCTAGCAGTACAAGGGTGCCCTCTTCACCTAGCAGTACAAGGGTACCATCTTCACCTAGCAGTACAAGGGTGCCCTCTTCACCTAGCAGTACAAGGGTGCCCTCTTCACCTAGCAGTACAAGGGTGTCCTCTTCACCTAGCAGTACAAGGGTGCCCTCTTCACCTAGCAGTACAAGGGTGCCCTCTACACCTAGCAGTACAAGGGTGCCCTCTTTACCTAGCAGCACAAGGGTATCCTGTTCACCTAGCAGTACAAGGGTGCCTTGTTCACCTTGCAGTACAAGGGTATCCTGTTTACCTAGCAGTACAAGGGTGTCCTGTTCACCTAGCAGTACAAGGGTGCCCTGTTCACCTAGCAGTACAAGAGTGCCCTCTTCACCTAGTAGTACAAGGGTATCCTGTTCACCTAGCAGTACAAGGGTGTCCTGTTCACCTAGAAGTACAAGGGTGTCCTGTTCACCTAGCAGTACAAGGGTGCCCTCTTCACCTAGCAGTACAAGGGTACCCTCTTCACCAACAGTACAAGGGTGCCCTCTTCACCTAGCAGTACAAGAGTGCCCTCTTCACCTAGCAGTACAAGGGTATCCTGTTCACCTAGCAGTACAAGGGTGTCCTGTTCACCTAGCAGTACAAGGGTGTCCTGTTCACCTAGCAGTACAAGGGTGCCCTCTTCACCTAGCAGTACAAGGGTACCCTCTTCACCTAGCAGTACAAGGGTGCCCTCTTCACCTAGCAGTACAAGGGTGCCCTCTTCACCTAGCAGTACAAGGGTGCCCTCTTCACCTAGCAGTACAAGGGCACCCTCTTCACCTAGCAGTACAAGGGTACCGTCTTCACCTAGCAGTACAAGGGTGCCCTCTTCACCTAGCAGCACAAGGGTACCCTCTTCACCTAGCAGTATAAGGGTACCCTCTTCACCTAGCAGTACAAGGGTGCCCTGTTCACCTAGCAGTACAAGGGTACCCTGTTCATCTAGCAGTACAAGGGTACCCTCTTCACCTAGCAGTATAAGGGTACCCTCTTCACCTAGCAGTACAAGGGTGCCCTGTTCACCTAGCAGTACAAGGGTACCCTGTTCACCTAGCAGTACAAGGGTGCCCTGTTCACCTAGCAGTACAAGGGTACCCTGTTCACCTAGCAGTACAAGGGTGCCCTGTTCACCTAGCAGTACAAGGGTACCCTGTTCGCCTAGCAGTACAAGAGTACCCTTTTCACCTGGTAGTACAAGGGTGCCCTGTTCACCTAGCAGTACAAGGGTACCCTGTTCACCTGGTAGTACAAGGGTGCCCTGTTCACCTAGCAGTACAAGGGTACCCTGTTCACCTAGCAGTTCACATGTACCCTGTTCATATAGTGGTATATAAGGAACCCAAGAGCTAGTGGAATGTTTTGGGTAGCATCCTGAGGAAGAACACTAAGCCACGCTACCTGTATGTGCTGGGTTATTCTGGGTTAATGCTGAATAATCCACATTCTCACTCACGACTGACCCACGAATGAGCAGGGACACCAGTGACCCATGACGCTAGTGACTTACGATGTTAATGACCCATGATGCTAGTGACCCATGACGCTAGTGACCCATGACGCTAGTGACTCATGATGTTAGTGACTCATGATGTTAATGACCCATGACGCTAGTGACCCATGACGCTAGTGGCCCATGACGCTAGTGACCCATGACGCTAGTGGCCCATGACGCTAGTGACCCATGACGCCAGCAACCCACGAATGACACACAAATGACGCACGAATCCCACTGCCGAATATGTGGAGGGTTGATGTTCCTGATACAATGTGTCACCATAAAACTTGTCTTGCAGCTGGTCGTCCAACCCACCAGCTGGTCGTCCAACCCACCAGCTGGTCGTCCCTCCCACCAGCTGGTCGTCCCTCCCACCAGCTGGTCGTCCCTCCCTGTCCGCTGGTCGTCCCTCCCACCAGCTGATCGTCCCTCCCTGTCAGTTAGTCGTCTCTCCCACCAGCTGCTGGTCCCTCCCACGAACTGGTCGTCCCTCCCTGTCAGTTGGTCGTCCCTCCCACCAGCTGGTCGTCCCTACCCGCCAGCTGGTCGTTTAACAAGAGAAAGCACATCTCTCATCAACCACCTGTTCGTGATTAATCTCAACAGTTGAGTGACAGAGGAATGATTTAAACGGCAGGTGTTACAGCTGGTGTCACAGCTGGTGTCACGGTGAAGGAGTGGCAGTGTTACTGTCACGGTATTGTGGTGGTGGTGAGGGGGAGATGACAAAGGTGAGAGGGAAGTGGTGGTGGTGGTGGTGGGGGTGATAATGGTGATGACAGATGGGAGTTGGGATGGTGGGAGTGGTGGGGGAATATAGGGAGGTTGTGGAGGTAATGGTAGGGGTGATAGGATGGGAGTTGGGGGGTAGTGCTGGTGGTGAATGTCTTTGGTGGTCAGGTGATGGAAGTGGAGGTAGTGGGGTGGTGGTGAGGGTAAGGGTGGGGGGTAGTGGTGTGGGGGTGGTGCTAAAACTGGCGTTGGGTGGTGGTGCTAAAACTGGCGTTGGGTGGTGGTGGTGGTGGTAGTTGTAGGGGGAGTAGTGGTGGTGGCATTACTAGGGGGTAGTGGTGGTGATGGTGGTAGTAGTGGGAGTAGTGGTGGTGGTAGTGATGGTTAAGGAGACGTGTTGGAGTGGTGGGGGTGGTGGTAGTGGTGGTTAGAGAGGGTGGTGTTGAGAGGGGGTGGAGTGGGTGGTGGCTGGAGGGAGTGGTTTTTTTTAGAGGGGATTGTGATGAGAAGGGATGACTGAGGGGGTGATATTGATGTTGGGGTAGTGAGGGTTGAGAGGATGGTGGTGGTGGGATTGTGATGGGGTAGTGGTGGTGGGGTAGTGGTGGTGGGGGTGGTGGGGGAGGGTGGTGAAGGCACCTTGCGTGATCACCCACACCTTGAGAGAGGGCAGCCAGGAAATATTTTGTGGTTATTGTGGTCATGAGCTGCCTGAGGGACTGGTAGGTGTGGACCAGGTGTGGACCAGGTGTGGACCAAGTATAGACAAGGTGTGGACCAGGTGGTGTGGACCAGGCGTGACCCAGACGTAGACCAGGTGTGGAAAAGGTGTGGACAGGTGTGGACCAGATGTGGACCAGGAAATGTGGACCAGGTGTCGAGGTATGGACCAGGTGTGGACCAAGTGTGAACCTGGTCTAGACCAGGAAGTATGAACCAGGTGTGGACCAGGAGGCGTGCACTTGTATATATGGGTGGGTGTGTGGGTGGGGAGGTGCTGGGTATAGGTGTGGGCGAGGAAGGTATTGGTGAGCAGGTGTGGGTAAGGGGAAGGGTATGGAAGGTGTGAGCGGGAGGAGGGTGTGGGCGAGGGGTGAGGGCGGTGTTGGCGGGGAGGTGAGGGTGGGGTAGGTGGGGAGGTGAGGGTAGTGTGAGCAGGCGGTGAGGGTGGTGTGAGGGTGGTGTAGGCGGGGGGTGAGGGTAATGTTGGCGGGGAGGTGAGGGTGGTGTGGGTGGGGAAGTGATGGTAGTGTGGGCGGGAGTGAGGGTGGTGTAGGCGGGCATGAAGGTGGTGTGGGGGGGGTTGTGGGGGGTGTGGGCTGGGCGTGAGGGTGATGTAGACGGGTAGGTGAGGGTGGTGTGGGCGAGGGGTGAGGGTGGTGTGGGCGGGGGGGACTGTGGTGTGGGCGGGGAGGTGAGGGTGGTGTGGGCGGGGGGTGAGGGTGGTGTAGGCAGGCATGAAGGTGGTGTGGGCGGGGAGGTGAGGGTGGTGTGGGCGGGGGTGAGGGTGGTATAGGCGGGCGTGAGTGTGTGGGCGGGGAGGTGAGGGTGGTGTCGGCGGGTGACTGTGGTGTGGGCGGGGAGGTGAGGGTGGTGTGGGCGGGGGGTGAGGGTGGTGTAGGCAGGCATGAGGGTGGTGTGGGCGGGGAGGTGAGGGTGGTGTGGGCGGGGGGTGAGGGTGGTGTAGGCAGGCATGAGGGTGGTGTGGGCGGGGAGGTGAGGGTGGTGTGGGTGGGGGGTGAGGGTGGTGTGGGCGGGGGGTGAGGGTGGTGTAGGCAGGCATGAGGGTGGTGTGGGCGGGGAGGTGAGGGTGGTGTAGGCAGGCATAGGGTGGTGTGGGCGGGGAGGTGAGGGTGGTGTGGGCGGGGAGGTGAGGGTGGTGTGGGCGGGGGGTGAGGGTGGTGTAGGCAGGCATGAGGGTGGTGTGGGCGGGGTGAGGGTGGTGTGGGCGGGGGGTGAGGGTGGTGTAGGCAGGCATGAGGGTGGTGTGGGCGGGGAGGTGAGGGTGGTGTGGGTGGAGGGGGCAAGCATGGGCGTGGTCACTTCGTTACGCTCTACTGATCTCTTCTTTCTTGTCGACCAATGTTTTTTTTCGGTCTGCCTTCTTGGTTTTCATCCGTATTCTCTCCATCTCTCTCCTTTTTTTTTTACCCCCTGACCATTTTTTATCAAAAAATTTGACCTTTTAACAGATCAACCTTTTGTTTTATCTCTCAGTTAATTCCGGCTTTTCTTATTCTCATTCTATTCTGGCCTCAGTTTTTCTCTTACTTTTTTCATACCATTAAGAAAATTTTAATAATAACAATCTATCCAACTTTATTTACACTAATTCCTCGGTATGTTATAACCCATTCGTTATCCACTGACAATAATTACTATTTACATTTTACACCCATGTTTATCAGTCTGTTATTAGCTATTATTTACAATTATTTTATCGTCCAGACTTCTTACTTAGATATTCTTAGCCTTCAAGTTATTCAGTAAAATTTTGTGCAGTAATAATGTTGGCAGAATTACCGATAATAAGTTAGCTAAGAGTTTGCAACAGATGTTTGACATCGGCTTAACAAACCTCCTGGAGAGCGAAACGTTGCCACAATAAAATGTCGCATTAGTTGCACTTGTGTCCTTTTACCCAACAGGTATCATGTTTTCGTGTTATCATCCAGTCTTGTTATTATTCACGCAGAGGTAAGGGGATAATGAATCATACAAGAATTACAGGTGTATTTACAGGTGTATACATTAATATGCACGACCTCAAGGTGACCTCCTTCATGTGAGTTCAATACCACATTCTTCAGAAGAAAGGTAAGAAGAGGTATTATGAGCACCCAGCAGATATGTGCGAGCGTGTTAGATCGGATTGAGTGGAGGCGAGTGGTCCTTGAGAATTGGCATGCTGTTGGAGTGTGAGAAAGGTAATAGCCGTGAAGTGGTTCAGGAAAACTGGTTAGCCGGATCTGAGCTTTGGATGTTGGGAAGTACAGTGTTTACACTTTAAAATAAACGTTAAGATGCTGCATGCTAATCTTATTCATTATGACACGTCTCTAGTTGAACTAAGGAAAACTGGGGCAGCAATATAAGTGAATGAAATGTAGCAGGTTAATTACTTGTGAATACTCTTGAAACTGTTGTCAGAGGCTACTTCTGCTCTCTCAACAACGACGCCAACCACACCCATTGACAAACCTAGAGGCCTATTCTTATAAATAATATTATAGATAATGAAAAAAATACAACAGTGAAAATAGGAAATAAACCCTGAGCGCTTTCACGTGCTTGCACACATATATCTGAAGATGTATTTAAGCACATGAAAGCGATCAGGTTTTATTTCCTATTTTCACTGTGGATTTTTTAATATTTGCCATCACGCATTTCACTGTGATTTCTTCCATTATAGATATTAAAAGACAAGTTCATATTGATATTGGCAACACAACAAGCTGATACACTTGTAGGCAGTGTTAATGAAACCCGTTGATCACTGCAACAATGTGAAATGCCTTGTAAACTCAGGTTTCAAGATACTGGAAGAACCACCATCTTAACTGTAGTGTTCAACGTTCATTAATATGTAATTATTATCCTGGTTTCTGCCCTTCACAGAGATGTAACTGTCCCAGTGTGTAATTATTACAGCATAAATAAAATGCAGGTTACTTTAATAAAATATTAACAGTAATTCACAATACTTCATTTTTTAAAACAATAATAACATCAGAGTTATTATCACAAGGATTTCCTGACCACACATCTAAATTAAGAGGACTCAACAATTAATATATTGTTAACCTGCTTTCCTGTTTTTTTCTATCCTACCTTGATCCTTCAAGGTTCCTTCAGTACATTCCTCCTGCATCACTGTCCTACCTTGATCCTTCAAGGTTACTTCAGTACATTCCTCCTGCATCACTGTCCTACCTTGATCCTTCAAGGTTACTTCAGTACATTCCTCCTGCATCACTGTCCTACCTTGATGTGTGCAGATGGATTTTTAACTTCCTTTCAAACATAACCCAAAAACAATGATATCAGTCATTGCACTACATCCTTTGCAGACGATACCAAAATTTTTATGAAAGTGACATCCACTGAAGACATAACGAGCCTCAAAACCTATATAAACCAAGGAAGAATGGAGGAAATATAAACAAGATCAAAGTACAAGGAAAAAAAAAAGAATGAAAAGGGCACAATACCATGACCGAAATGTTATACATTTTAGGTCCCCTGTGTGCGGGTTATCTGCGTACAAGAACAACTTATAACACTCAACAGAAAGTAAGTCAAATGAAAGAGACCTGGGAGTGATAATGTAAAGTTCAAGGAGCACAACAACATTATTATTGCAACTGCAAGAAAAAAAACGATAGGTTGCACAACTAGAACCTTCAAAAACAGAGATGCCAAACCAATGATGATATTCTCCAGATCATTCGTTCTCTCTAGGCCGGAGTATTGCCCAGGCAAAATTGCTGAGCTGAAAAATGTACAGAGAATCTTCACATTTCGTATCAACTCAGTCAAGGACTTAATTACCAGGAAAGCTTGAAATCCCTAGAACTGCACTCCATAGAACGTAGGCGAGAAAAGTACATCATAATCTACACCTGGAAGGTACTCAAGGAATTGGTCCCGAATCTGCACACCTAAATTACTGCTTATGAACACAAGAGGCTTGGTAGACGGTGCAGGACACCTCCAATTAAAAGAAGGGCAGCAATGAGTACACTGAGAGAGAACTCAGTAAGTGTTAAGGAACCATGCCTCTTCAACGCCCTCCTTTCATGCATAAAAAGGATTACAAAGAAACTCCTAGCTGTCTTCAAGAGGGAACTCGACAGATTCCTCAGAATAGTTGGACTATGGGCGATGGGCACTAACAGCTTGATCGATCAGGCCAGCAACCTGGCGGCCGCGGGGCGGTGACCTTCAAAAGCGACTCCAGGTAAACTCCAGGTCTTAGCGCCTTGCCTTGAATATACTATACGCATTCCAACTCTGATCCACTATTTCTCGATTTCTTTTTCTCAGTCTTTCCTCTCCTGAGCATTCTGCTTGATTTTCGCATTCTCACGGAGACTTCTCTCTTTCTCTTTCACATAAAATATAACTTTCTTTGCACCTTCTCAAGCGATGCCCTCAACTCATCTTTCATAGCTCATTAAACTCTCTCTCTCTCTCTCTCTCTCTCTCTCTCTCTCTCTCTCTCTCTCTCTCTCTCTCTCTCTCTCTCTCTCTCTCTCTCTCTCTCTCTCTCTCTCTCTCTCTCTCTCTCTCTCTCTCTCTCTCTCTCTCTCTCTCTCTCTCTCTATATATATATATATATATATATATATATATATATATATATATATATATATATATATATCGTTCTAAACATATCCTTCGTCTCACTTTTCAATATGGTTAGCAGTGATGACAGGAAGGCCCGAACACTAACAAACAGCGGCCATCCACGAAGGGCCACTTGAGTAAGGATAACACTGTTGCCGTGGTCAAAAGTGCCACACAGTGGCAGTGGTGTGAGGGGGAGGGGGAGGGATGTTGACGGGAGTCCCGAGGAGTGCCAGCAACAGTCCATGCACTTGTGCCCACCAGGGTGCGGAAGCCGGAGGGTATCCCGCTGTGTCCACTCTGTCAGGGAAAAACCAGGTAGGCGATCCTGTCGCAACCTGCAGGACCTCGTCCCTCGCTGGGGCCGTTCACTAGGACGCATTATTACCATGTATCGGCGTCCCATCCGGGTGTGTCGTCTGACTGGTGTTGCTCAATGTATCAGTTGAATCGCAAGAATTCAATATGTTCCATGAGTTGCCTTTCTTAGTTTCCTTTTTTCTCTTTTTTTCCTCTTTACATCCTCTTTACTCTATTTTTCCCTACAGGTGAATCTTAGTTTTATATTTTGTTATTATCTTCATTCACACATTCTTTCTAAGTATATCTAGTGACAGATTAGCTACAATTCTCACTAAGACTAGTAGTTAACAGAGCAAACAAAGACCGGTATTAGAAAATTAAAAAAAAATTCAGTACCCCAAGGCAGGGTCCTGGTGCCTTTACTGTTTCTTATCCTCACAGTGAACACAACTAAAAACAGTCTCCCCGATTTCGTATCATTTGCGAATTATATCAAAATAAGCATGAAAATCACCTCTACCTGAAGTGTGTTTCGAGGGTAGGCGCCCCCGCTGCCCGCTCCCAGACGAGGCCTCGGTAGAAGAAACGGAAGAAATGCAAGATGTAAGCAGTCTTTCAATGGGTATTGGAGAATGAGATAGCAATCAATAGCGAAAAGTTCCAACTGTTTTGATATGGAGAGAATGAAGAACTCACAAAAAACTCTGCATACAAAACACAAGAGGATAACCAAATAGAATGAAAAGAACACGTGAAGGACCTGGGAGCAATTATGTCGAGTGGCCTTTCTTTCAAAGAACACAATAAGGCAAATATCACGAAAGGCAAGAAAATGACGGAGTGGATAATGAGAACTTTCAAAACAAGGGAAACAGTGCTTGTGGTATACCCTTTTCAAAGCACTAGTGCTGTCTTGCTTTCCTGGAGTCTACCTGGAGAGTATTCCAGGTATCAACGCCCCCGCGGCCCGGTCCGTGACCAGGCTTCCCGGTGGATCAGGGCCTGATCAAGTAGGCTATTACTGCTGGCCGCTTAGAGTACTATTTAGCGTTGACGGCTCCTTTCAGGGCAGGAAAGTCATCAGAGCTGGAATAGATATACAGATCATTTGTTGCCTGCACTGAGGCATTAAAGACTTTAACTTACTTCTAACGCCTCCAGGTCCTATATACTCTTCGGAGCGGAGCTGAGATACTTGATTAATATACTTGAGGAGCCTAGTCCCTAATCTGCACACTGCCCTAACAGCATACAGGAGTGAGAGAAATGGGAGCAAGTGTAGAATACGCCCAGTGAGACGAGGGGAATTGTGGTCACAATAACACAAAATTCGTGGAGCCAGAATTTTTTCAAGATCTTACCAGATGATATCAGAAACACTGCTGGGACACGTGTAGAAGTATTCAACAGGAAACTGGACATGTACCTCCACCATGTGCCAGATCAACCAGGCTGTCACGGATATATGGGCCAGCGGGCCACCGGCAGCAACAACCTGGCTGACCAGGCAAGCCTGGCCCAAGGTCGGGCTGAGGAAGTAGGAAAACTCTGGAAACCCACCAGAGGTATGTCAAAGGTATCAGAGGAGGCAGTGTTAGTTTCAAAGGTTCAACTTTCACTAAGAAAGCTGAGCGAGTGTGTAAACAGCTCATACATTGTACAGTGTAAGTGTCTTCCTTAGCTTACAAAAATTCTAACCTATTCACAGATCAAATAAACTACATCATTACCTGCTGTGGTAGTAACTCCACACACTGCTGTGGTAGTAACTCCACACACTGCTGTGGTAGTAACTCCACACACTGCTGTGGTAGTAACTCCACACACTGCTGTGGTAGTAACTCCACACACTGCTGTGGTAGTAACTCCACACACTGCTGTGGTAGTAACTCCACACACTGCTGTGGTAGTAACTCCACACACTGCTGTGGTAGTAACTCCACACACTGCTGTGGTAGTAACTCCACACACTGCTGTGGTAGTAACTCCACACACTGCTGTGGTAGTAACTCCACACACTGCTGTGGTAGTAACTCCACACACTGCTGTGGTAGTAACTCCACACACTGCTGTGGTAGTAACTCCACACACTGCTGTGGTAGTAACTCCACACACTGCTGTGGTAGTAACTCCACACACTGCTGTGGTAGTAACTCCACACACTGCTGTGGTAGTAACTCCACACACTGCTGTGGTAGTAACTCCACACACTGCTGTGGTAGTAACTCCACACACTGCTGTGGTAGTAACTCCACACACTGGTGTGGTAGTAACTCCACACACTGCTGTGGTAGTAACTCCACACACTGCTGTGGTAGTAACTCCACACACTGCTGTGGTAGTAACTCCACACACTGCTGTGGTAGTAACTCCACACACTGCTGCTGTGGTAGTAACTCCACATACTGGCATGGTAGTAACTCCACACACTGGTGTGGTAGTAACTCCACACACTGGTGTGGTAGTAACTCCACACACTGCTGTGGTAGTAACTCCACACACTGCTGTGGTAGTAACTCCACACACTGCTGTGGTAGTAACTCCACACACTGCTGTGGTAGTAACTCCACACACTGCTGTGGTAGTAACTCCACACACTGCTGTGGTAGTAACTCCACACACTGCTGTGGTAGTAACTCCACACACTGCTGTGGTAGTAACTCCACACACTGCTGTGGTAGTAACTCCACACACTGGTGTGGTAGTAACTCCACACACTGCTGTGGTAGTAACGCCACACACCGCTGTGGTAGTAACTCCACACACTGGTGTGGTAGTAACTCCACACACTGCTGTGGTAGTAACGCCACACACTGCTGTGGTAGTAACTCCACACACTGCTGTGGTAGTAACTCCAGACACTGCTGTGGTAGTAACTCCACACACTGCTGTGGTAGTAACTCCACACACTAGTAACTCCACACACTGGTGTGGTAGTAACTCCACACACTGCTGTGGTAGTAACTCCACACACTGCTGTGGTAGTAACTCCACACACTGCTGTGGTAGTAACTCCACACACTGCTGTGGTAGTAACTCCACACACTGCTGTGGTAGTAACTCCACACACTGCTGTGGTAGTAACTCCACACACTGCTGTGGTAGTAACTCCACACACTGCTGTGGTAGTAACTCCACACACTGCTGTGGTAGTAACTCCACACACTGCTGTGGTAGTAACTCCACACACTGCTGTGGTAGTAACGCCACACACTGCTGTGGTAGTAACTCCACACACTGCTGTGGTAGTAACTCCAGTAACTCTACACACTGCTGTGGTAGTAACTCCACACACTGCTGTGGTAGTAACTCCACACACTGCTGTGGTAGTAACTCCACATACTGTTGTGGTAGTAACTCCACACACTGCTGTGGTAGTAACTCCACACACTGCTGTGGTAGTAACTCCACACACTGGTGTGGTAGTAACTCCACACACTGCTGTGGTAGTAACTCCACACACTGCTGTGGTAGTAACTCCACACACTGGTGTGGTAGTAACTCCACACACTGCTGTGGTAGTAACTCCACACACTGGTGTGGTAGTAACTCCACACACTGCTGTGGTAGTAACTCCACACACTGCTGTGGTAGTAACTCCACACACTGCTGTGGTAGTAACTCCACACACTGCAGTGGTAGTAACTCCACACACTGCTGTGGTAGTAACTCCACACACTGCTGTGGTATTAACTCCACACACTGCTGTGGTAGTAACGCCACACACCGCTGTGGTAGTAACCCCACACACTGGTGTGGTAGAAACTCCACACACTGCTGTGGTAGTAACGCCACACACTGCTGTGGTAGTAACTCCACACACTGCTGTGGTAGTAACTCCAGTAACTCCACACACTGCTGTGGTAGTAACTCCACAACTTCTGTGGTAGTAACTCCACACACTGCTGTGGTAGTAACTCCACATACTGGTGTGGTAGTAACTCCACACACTGCTGTGGTAGTAACTCCACACACTGCTGTGGTAGTAACTCCACACACTGCTGTGGTAGTAACTCCACACACTGCTGTGGTAGTAACTCCACACACTGCTGTGGTAGTAACTCCACACACTGGTGTGGTAGTAACTCCACACACTGCTGTGGTAGTAACTCCACACACTGCTGTGGTAGTAACTCCACACACTGCTGTGGTAGTAACTCCACACACTGCTGTGGTAGTAACTCCACACACTGCTGTGGTAGTAACTCCACACACTGCTGTGGTAGTAACTCCACACACTGCAGTGGTAGTAACTCCACACACTGCTGTGGTAGTAACTCCACACACTGCTGTGGTAGTAACTCCACACACTGCTGTGGTAGTAACTCCACACACTGGTGTGGTAGTAACTCCACACACTGGTGTGGTAGTAACTCCACACACTGGTGTGGTAGCAACTCCACACACTGGTGTGGTAGTAACTCCACACACTGGTGTGGTAGTAACTCCACACACTGCTGTGGTAGTAACTCCACACACTGCTGTGGTAGTAACTCCACACACTGCTGTGGTAGTAACTCCACACACTGCTGTGGTAGTAACTCCACACACTGCTGTGGTAGTAACTCCACACACTGCTGTGGTAGTAACTCCACACACTGCTGTGTTAATAACTCCACACACTGCTGTGGTAGTAACTCCACACACTAGTGTGGTAGTAACTCCACACACTGCTGTGGTAGTAACTCCACACACTGCTATGGTAGTAACTCCACACACTGCTGTGGTAGTAACTCCACACACTGCTGTGGTAGTAACTCCACACACTGGTGTGGTAGTAACTCCACACACTGGTGTGGTAGTAACTCCACACACTGGTGTGGTAGTAACTCCACACACTGCTGTGGTAGTAACTCCACACACTGCTGTGGTAGTAACTCCACACACTGCTGTGGTAGTAACTCCACACACTGCAGTGGTAGTAACTCCACACACTGCTGTGGTAGTAACTCCACACACTGCTGTGGTAGTAACTCCACACACTGCTGTGGTAGTAACTCCACACACTGGTGTGGTAGTAACTCCACACACTGGTGTGGTAGTAACTCCACACACTGGTGTGGTAGCAACTCCACACACTGGTGTGGTAGTAACTCCACACACTGGTGTGGTAGTAACTCCACACACTGCTGTGGTAGTAACTCCACACACTGCTGTGGTAGTAACTCCACACACTGCTGTGGTAGTAACTCCACACACTGCTGTGGTAGTAACTCCACACACTGCTGTGGTAGTAACTCCACACACTGCTGTGGTAGTAACTCCACACACTGCTGTGTTAATAACTCCACACACTGCTGTGGTAGTAACTCCACACACTGGTGTGGTAGTAACTCCACACACTGCTGTGGTAGTAACTCCACACACTGCTATGGTAGTAACTCCACACACTGCTGTGGTAGTAACTCCACACACTGCTGTGGTAGTAACTCCACACACTGGTGTGGTAGTAACTCCACACACTGCTGTGGTAGTAACTCCACACACTGCTGTGGTAGTAACTCCACACACTGGTGTGGTAGTAACTCCACACACTGCTGTGGTAGTAACTCCACACACTGCTGTGGTAGTAACTCCACACACTGCTGTGGTAGTAACTCCACACACTGCTGTGGTAGTAACTCCACACACTGCTGTGGTAGTAACTCCACACACTGCTGTGGTAGTAACTCCACACACTGCAGTGGTAGTAACTCCACACACTGCTGTGGTAGTAACTCCACACACTGCTGTGGTAGTAACTCCACACACTGCTGTGGTAGTAACTCCACACACTGGTGTGGTAGTAACTCCACACACTGGTGTGGTAGTAACTCCACACACTGGTGTGGTAGCAACTCCACACACTGGTGTGGTAGTAACTCCACACACTGGTGTGGTAGTAACTCCACACACTGCTGTGGTAGTAACTCCACACACTGCTGTGGTAGTAACTCCACACACTGCTGTGGTAGTAACTCCACACACTGCTGTGGTAGTAACTCCACACACTGCTGTGGTAGTAACTCCACACACTGCTGTGGTAGTAACTCCACACACTGCTGTGTTAATAACTCCACACACTGCTGTGGTAGTAACTCCACACACTAGTGTGGTAGTAACTCCACACACTGCTGTGGTAGTAACTCCACACACTGCTATGGTAGTAACTCCACACACTGCTGTGGTAGTAACTCCACACACTGCTGTGGTAGTAACTCCACACACTGGTGTGGTAGTAACTCCACACACTGGTGTGGTAGTAACTCCACACACTGGTGTGGTAGTAACTCCACACACTGCTGTGGTAGTAACTCCACACACTGCTGTGGTAGTAACTCCACACACTGCTGTGGTAGTAACTCCACACACTGCAGTGGTAGTAACTCCACACACTGCTGTGGTAGTAACTCCACACACTGCTGTGGTAGTAACTCCACACACTGCTGTGGTAGTAACTCCACACACTGGTGTGGTAGTAACTCCACACACTGGTGTGGTAGTAACTCCACACACTGGTGTGGTAGCAACTCCACACACTGGTGTGGTAGTAACTCCACACACTGGTGTGGTAGTAACTCCACACACTGGTGTGGTAGTAACTCCACACACTGGTGTGGTAGTAACTCCACACACTGCTGTGGTAGTAACTCCACACACTGCTGTGGTAGTAACTCCACACACTGCTGTGGTAGTAACTCCACACACTGCTGTGGTAGTAACTCCACACACGGCTGTGGTAGTAACTCCACACACTGCTGTGGTAGTAACTCCACACACTGCTGTGTTAATAACTCCACACACTGCTGTGGTAGTAACTCCACACACTGGTGTGGTAGTAACTCCACACACTGCTGTGGTAGTAACTCCACACACTGCTATGGTAGTAACTCCACACACTGCTGTGGTAGTAACTCCACACACTGCTGTGGTAGTAACTCCACACACTGGTGTGGTAGTAACTCCACACACTGCTGTGGTAGTAACTCCACACACTGCTGTGGTAGTAACTCCACACACTGCTGTGGTAGTAACTCCACACACTGCTGTGGTAGTAACTCCACACACTGCTGTGGTAGTAACTCCACACACTGCTGTGGTAGTAACTCCACACACTGCTGCGGTAGTAACTCCACACACTGCTGTGGTAGTAACTCCAGTAACTCCACACACTGCTGTGGTAGTAACTCCACACACTGCTGTGGTAGTAACTCCACACACTGCTGTGGTAGTAACTCCACATACTGGTGTGGTAGTAACTCCACAAACTGCTGTGGTAGTAACTCCACACACTGGTGTGGTAGTAACTCCACACACTGCTGTGGTAGTAACTCCACACACTGCTGTGGTAGTAACTCCACACACTGATGAGGTAGTAACTCCACACACTGGTGTGGTAGTAACTCCACACACTGCTGTGGTAGTAACTCCACACACTGGTGTGGTAGTAACTCCACACACTGGTGTGGTAGTAACTCCACACACTGCTGTGGTAGTAACTCCACACACTGCTGTGGTAGTAACTCCACACACTGCTGTGGTAGTAACTCCACACACTGCAGTGGTAGTAACTCCACACACTGCTGTGGTAGTAACTCCACACACTGCTGTGGTAGTAACTCCACACACTGCTGTGGTAGTAACTCCACACACTGGTGTGGTAGTAACTCCACACACTGGTGTGGTAGTAACTCCACACACTGCTGTGGTAGTAACTCCACACACTGCTGTGGTAGTAACTCCACACACTGCTGTGGTAGTAACTCCACACACTGCTGTGGTAGTAACTCCACACACTGCTGTGGTAGTAACTCCACACACTGCTGTGGTAGTAACTCCACACACTGCTGTGTTAATAACTCCACACACTGCTGTGGTAGTAACTCCACACACTGGTGTGGTAGTAACTCCACACACTGCTGTGGTAGTAACTCCACACACTGCTGTGGTAGTAACTCCACACACTGCTGTGGTAGTAACTCCACACACTGCTGTGGTAGTAACTCCACACACTGCTGTGGTAGTAACTCCACACACTGCTGTGGTAGTAACTCCACACACTGCTGTGGTAGTAACTCCACACACTGCTGTGGTAGTAACTCCACACACTGCTGTGGTAGTAACTCCACACACTGCTGTGGTAGTAACTCCACACACTGCTGTGGTAGTAACTCCACACACTGCTGTGGTAGTAACTCCACACACTGCTGTGGTAGTAACTCCACACACTGCTGTGGTAGTAACTCCACACACTGCTGTGGTAGTAACTCCACACACTGCTGTGGTAGTAACTCCAGACACTGGTGTGGTAGTAACTCTACACACTGGTGTGGTAGTAACTCCACACACTGGTATGGTAGTAACTCCACACACTGGTGTGGTAGTAACTCCACACACTGGTGTGGTAGTAACTCCACACACTGGTGTTGCAGTAACTCCAGACACTGGTGTGGTAGCAACTCCACACACTGGTGTGGCAGTAACTTCAGACACTGGTGTGGTAGTAACTCCACACACTGGTGTGGTAGTAACTCCACACACTGGTGTGGTAGTAACTCCAGACACTGGTGTGGTAGTAACTCCACACACTGTTGTGGCAGTAACTCCAGATACTGGTGTGGTAGTAACTCCACACACTGGTGTGGCAGTAACTCCAGACACTGGTATGGTAATAACTCCACACACTGGTGTGGTAGTAACTCCACACACTGGTGTGGTAGCAACTCCACACACTGGTGTGGTAGTAACTCCACACACTGGTGTGGTAGTAACTCCACACACTGGTGTGGTAGTAACTCCACACACTGGTGTGGTAGTAACTCCACACACTGGTGTGGCAGTAACTCCAAACACTGGTGTGGTAATAACTCCACACACTGGTGTGGTAGTAACTCCACACACTGGTGTGGTAGTAACTCCACACTGGTGTGGCAGTAACTCCAGACACTGGTGTGGTAATAACTCCACACACTGGTGTGGTAGTAACTCCACACACTGGTGTGGTAGTAACTCCAAACACTGGTGTGGTAGTAACTCCACACACTGGCGTGGTAGTAACTCCACACACTGGTGTAGTAGTAACTCCACACACTGGTGTGGCAGTAACTCCACACACTTGCGTGGTAGTAACTCCACACACTGGTGTGGCAGTAACTCCCCACGCTGGTGTGCTAGTAGCTCCACACACTGGTGTGGTAGTAACTCCACACACTGGTGTGGTAGTAACTCCACACACTGGTGTAGTAGTAACTCCACACACTGGTGTGGTAGTAACTCCACACACTGGTGTGGTAGTAACTCCACACACTGGTGTGGTAGTAACTCCACACACTGGTGTGGTAGTAACTCCACACACTGGTGTGGTAGTAACTCCACACACTGATGTGGTAGTAACTCCACACACTGCTGTGGTAGTAACTCCAGACACTGGTGTGGTAGTAACTCTACACACTTGTGTGGTAGTAACTCCATACACTGGTGTGGTAGTAACTCCACACACTGGTGTGGTAGTAACTCCACACACTGGTGTGGTAGTAACTCCACACACTGGTGTGGTAGTAACTCCACACACTGGTGTGGTAGTAACTCCACTCACTGGTGTAGTAGTAACTCCACACACTGGTGTGGTAGTAACTCCAGACACTGGTGTGGTAGCAACTCCACACACTGGTGTGGTAGTAACTACACACACTGGTATGGTTGTAACTCCACACACTGGTATGGTAGTAACTCCACACACTGGTGTGGCAATAACTCCATACACTGGTGTGGCAGTAACTCCAGACACTGGTGTGGTAGCAACTCCACACACTGGTGTGGCAGTAACTTCAGACACTGGTGTGGTAGTAACTCCACAAACTGGTGTGGTAGTAACTCCACACACTGGTGTGGTAGTAACTCCTCACACTGGTGTGGTAATAACTCCACACACTGGTGTGGTAGTAGCTCCAGACACTGGTTTGGTAGCAACTCCACGCACTGGTGTGGTAGTAACTCCACACACTTGTGTGTTAGTAACTCCACACACTGGTGTGGTAGTAACTCCACACACTGGTGTGGTAGTAACTCCACAAACTGGTGTAGTAGTAACTCCACACACTGGTGTGGTAGTAACTCCACACACTGGTGTGGTAGTAACTCCACACACTGGTGTGGTAGTAACTCCACACACTGGTGTGGTAGTAACTCCACACACTGGTGTGGTAGTAACTCCACACACTGCTGTGGTAGTAACTCCACACACTGATGGTAGTAACTCCAGACACTGGTGTGGTAGTAACTCTACACACTTGTGTGGTAGTAACTCCACACACTGGTGTGGTAGTAACTCCACACACTGGTGTGGTAGTAACTCCACACACTGGTGTGGTAGTAACTCCACACACTGGTGTGGTAGTAACTCCACACACTGGTGTGGTAGTAACTCCACACACTGGTGTGGTAGTAACTCCACACACTGGTGTGGTAGTAACTCCACACACTGGTGTGGTAGTAACTCCACACACTGGTGTGGTAGTAACTCCACACACTGCTGTGGTAGTAACTCCACACACTGGTGTGGTAGCAACTCCACACACTGGTGTGGTAGTAACTACACACACTGGTGTGGTTGTAACTCCACACACTGGTATGGTAGTAACTCCACAAACTGGTGTGGCAATAACTCCATACACTGGTGTGTCAGTAACTCCAGACACTGGTGTGGTAGTAACTCCACACACTGATGGTAGTAACTCCAGACACTGGTGTGGTAGTAACTCTACACACTTGTGTGGTAGTAACTCCACACACTTGTGTGGTAGTAACTCCACACACTGGTGTGGTAGTAACTCCACACACTGGTGTGGTAGTAACTCCACACACTGGTGTGGTAGTAACTCCACACACTGGTGTGGTAGTAACTCCACACACTGGTGTGGTAATAACTCCACACACTGGTGTGGTAGTAACTCCACACACTGGTGTGGTAGTAACTCCACACACTGCTGTGGTAGTAACTCCACACACTGATGGTAGTAACTCCAGACACTGGTGTGGTAGTAACTCTACACACTTGTGTGGTAGTAACTCCACACACTGGTGTGGTAGTAACTCCACACACTGGTGTGGTAGTAACTCCACACACTGGTGTGGTAGTAACTCCACACACTGGTGTGGTAGTAACTCCACACACTGGTGTGGTAGTAACTCCACACACTGGTGTGGTAGTAACTCCACACACTGGTGTGGTAGTAACTCCACACACTGGTGTGGTAGTAACTCCACACACTGGTGTGGTAGTAACTCCACACACTGGTGTGGTAGTAACTCCACACACTGGTGTGGTAGCAACTCCACACACTGGTGTGGTAGTAACTACACACACTGGTGTGGTTGTAACTCCACACACTGGTATGGTAGTAACTCCACACACTGGTGTGGAAATAACTCCATACACTGGTGTGTCAGTAACTCCAGACACTGGTGTGGTAGTAACTCCACACACTGATGGTAGTAACTCCAGACACTGGTGTGGTAGTAACTCTACACACTTGTGTGGTAGTAACTCCACACACTGGTGTGGTAGTAACTCCACACACTGGTGTGGTAGTAACTCCACACACTGGTGTGGTAGTAACTCCACACACTGGTGTGGTAGAAACTCCACACACTGGTGTGGCAGTAACTCCAGACACTGGTGTGGTATTAACTCCACACACTGTTGTGGTAGTAACTCCACACACTGGTGTGGTAGCAACTCCACACACTGGTGTGGTAGTAACTCCACACACTGGTGTGGTAGTAACTCCACACACTGGTGTGGTAGTAACTCCACACACTGGTGTGGTAGTAACTCCACACACTGGTGTGGTAGTAACTCCACACACTGGTGTGGTAGTAACTCCTAACACTGGTGTGGTAGTAACTCCACACACTGGCGTGGTAGTAACTCCACTCACTGGTGTAGTAGTAACTCCACACACTGGTGTGGCAGTAACTCCACACACTTGCGTGGTAGTAACTCCACACACTGGTGTGGCAGTAACTCCCCACGCTGGTGTGGTAGTAGCTCCACACACTGGTGTGGTAGTAACTTCACACACTGGTGTAGTAGTAACTCCAGACACTGGTGTGGTAGTAACTCCAGACACTGGTGTGGTAGTAACTCCAAACACTGGTGTGGTAGTAACTCCAGACACTGGTGTGGTAGTAACTCCAGACACTGGTGTGGTAGTAACTCCACACACTGGTGTGGTAGTAACTCCAGACACTGGTGTGGTAGTAACTCCACACACTGGTGTGGTACTAACTCCACACACTGGTGTGGTAGTAACTCCACACACTGCTGTGGTAGTAACTCCACACACTGGTGTGGTAGTAACTCCAGACACTGGTGTGGTAGTAACTCCAGACACTGGTGTGGTAGTAACTCCAGACACTGGTGTGGTAGTAACTCCACACACTGGTGTGGTAGTAACTCCAGACACTGGTGTGGTAGTAACTCCAGACACTGGTGTGGTAGTAACTCCAGACACTGGTGTGGTAGTAACTCCACACACTGGTGTGGTAGTAACTCCAGACACTGGTGTGGTAGTAACTCCAGACACTGGTGTGGTAGTAACTCCACACACTGGTGTGGTAGTAACTCCAGACACTGGTGTGGTAGTAACTCCACACACTGGTGTGGTAGTAACTCCACACACTGGTGTGGTACTAACTCCACACACTGGTGTGGCAGTAACTCCAGACACTGGTATGGTAGTAACTCCACACACTGGCGTGGTAGAAACTCCAGACACTGGTGTGGTAGTAACTCCACACACTGGCGTGGTAGTAACTCCAGACACTGGTGTGGTAGTAACTCCAGACACTGGTGTGGTAGTAACTCCACACACTGGTGTGGTAGTAACTCCACACACTGGCGTGGTAGTAACTCCACACACTGGCGTGGTAGTAACTCCACTCCACACACTGGTGTAGAATCCAGCAGCAGCGTGTATGCGTAACTCCAGACAGCAGGTGTAGTAACTCACATGTGTGGGCAGTAACCATGGTCGGGTAGTAATCCAGCACGGTGTGGTAGTAACTGCCACACCTGGGTGGGTAGTAACTCCAGACAGGGTGGTAGTAACTCCACACACGTGTGCAGTAACTCCAGATACTGGTGGGTAGTAATCCAGCAGCAGCGTGGCAGTAACTCCACTGCTGATGGACCACAGGTGGCAGTAACCACCACTGGTGGTAGTACTCACACCTGGTGTGGTAGTAACTCAGCAGCACGGTGGTAGTAAACCATGGTGTGTAGCAAGCACACGGGTGCAGTAACCAAGCAGGTGTGTTACAACTGGTGTGGCAGTAACCCACACACGGTGGTAAGTCAACGTGCAGCTGCAGCAACTGGAGTGTAACCAGCACACGTGTGGAGTAACCAGCACCGGGTGGTCAGACTAAGCACGGTGGTAGTAACCCAGCAGCTGTAGCGTGTAGTAACTCGCAGCAGCACGGTGTGTAGTAACTCAGCACAGCTGGTGGGTAGTAACTCCACAACTGCGTGTAGTAATCAAGGTGGCAGTAACTCCAGCGTGTGTAGTCAGTCCAACACTGGTGTGGTAGTAACCAGCACAGCGGTGGTAGTAACCCAGCAGGTGTAGTAGAATCCAGCAGCAGCAGGGTAGTAACTCACACACGTGGAGTAACCACACATGGCGTGGCAGTAATCCAGCACATGGTGGGTAGTAACTCGCACAGCAGTGAGTGTGTAGTAACTCCAGCACAGCTGAGTGTAGTAACCAGCAGCAGCGCGTGGTAGTAATCCAGCAGCTGGTGGTAGTAACTCCACAGTGGTAGTAACCAGCACTGGTGTGGTAGTAACTCAGCACACGTGTGGGTAGTAACCAGCACTGTGTGCAGTAACCACATGGTGTGGTAGTAACTCCAGCACAGGTGAGTAACTCACCACTGGTGTAGAGAACCAGCACAGCTGGTGGTAGTAACTCATGACACGGTGGTAGAACCACACAGGTGTAGTAACTACAGCACAGGTATGGTCAGCAACTCAGACCACAGGTGGCAATAATCCTATGGTTGCAGTAACCAGACACGTGGTAGCAACCACACACAGGTGCAGTAACTCAGACACGGTGGTAGTAACTCAGCACAACTGGTGTGGAGTAACCGCACACAGCTGCGTGGTAGTAACCAGCACGGTGTGTATAACCACACATGTTGTGTAGTAGCCCAGCACGTTTGGTAAACCACCATGGTGTAGAGAACTCCACACATGTGTGTAGTACTCACCACTGCGTGGAGTAATCCACACGTGGTAGCAACTGCCACAAACGGTGAGAGTAATCCACACACTGGTGTGTAGTGCTGCCAGCACTGCGTGGAGAACTCACACCGGTGTAGTGCAGTAACTCCACATGGTGTAGTAATCCACAATGTGTGTGTACCCACACACGCTGTGGTAGTAAGCCAGCGCACGGATGGTGAACTGACACTGGTGGGTAGAACTCACACTGGTGAGTAACAGCACATGTGTGTAGATCAGCCAGGTAGCCACACACTGTGTGGTAGTAACTCACACATGTGTGGTAGACTCCACAGCTGTTGTGTAGTAGCCAGCTCCACATAGTGTGTAGTAGTGTAGCCACTGCCACAGTATGTGTAGGTAGCCAGCTCCACAAGTGTGTAGTACAGCTCCACATGGTTGGTATGTAACCACACACTGGTTGGTAGTAACTCCACGGTGTCACATAATGGTGTAGCTCAAGGCATGTAGAACCAACTCCCACATGGTACTTGCACTGTGTGGATACTCCCACACTGGTGTGTTACTCCACCACGGTGTGTGCTACACTCTCACACTGGTGTGGTTACTCCACACTGGTGTGCATCTCAGTACTGTTGTAGAACTCCACCTGTGTGCTACTCCAGCACTGGTGTGATAACTCCACTGTGTACTCCACTACACTGGTGGTACACTCCACACTGGTGTGGTTACTCACACTGGTTCGTATACTCCCCACTTGTTACTCCACACCTCTGTCTACTCACTCCACACTTCTGCTACTCCACCCTCTCTCTCTCCCACTCTGGTCTCTCTACTCCCACCTGGCTGCTCACTCCTACTCCTGCTTAGTACTCTCCACCTCTGCTCTCTCTCCTAACTCCTCCTCTCTCTCTCTCTCTCTCCCCTCTGCTCTCTTCTCTCCTCTCTTTATCTTCCCTCACTGGTAATTGTATACTTACACCTAGGTAGTAGCAACATAAGATACTTAGTACTCAACATATGCAAACAACACAGGAAAAATTGATGTAGCTCCTCAGGCCTCGGTGTTGAATCAACACATCTTGGAGCTCTCAATGTTGCAGAAAATGAGTAGGAAGTCCAGGTAGATTAGTCTCAAGGAACTGACTGTGTAGAACTCACCACTAGAGTCGTTTTGAGTCTAGAACAGTTTCGTGCTGTACCAGACGACCTGGTATACATTAAGAACCTGCTCAGCATAACATTACACATCTGTGGTTCTAACCCCACAGCCTTGTAGATACTCTTCATTTGCGAAATTTGTGGAGTTTACTCTTAAATGGCACTCTGTGGTACGTTTCATATTTGTTTAAGACAATTCTTTTCTTCAGATATTAAGACCAACAACAGAGTGTTTTAATGCAAAATATAGTAGTAAACATTTGGCTGAGCACTGCGGCGCTACTAAACTCCAACCTAGCAATCAACACTGGTTATGCGTGTAACTGCAACACATGCGTGGACCACTCCGGAGCATTGGCAGACCAACATGGACGAGCAACTCCAGCTCTCTTCACGGGTTCCTACAGGTTAAGTTTGGGAGTTCCTAAACTTTATTTACAAACTAAGAGCGTTATCTACATTAGCTTCTCTCCTCTCTCTCTACTCTCTCGTCAATATGCATACACGATGGCATATCATCGACATGAATGCCTGTAAAGATAATCTAAGAAATAATTAATGGACATTACTTGATCAGTGAGCCTGACACCTTTCCTCTAAGGACGTTATGTGCTAAGAAATCTAGCATTTTCCGATATAGAGCATTGTAGCGTTGTCGCTAGAACGCAGTTAGGAGTTTGAGAGAGTTGGAACAAGAGTCTAATAAATGAAACCTTGTCATTCAGAGTCGGGGAGTTTCTCATGAGTCAAGACAATGATGAATAGAACTCATCATACTCAGCAAGCGGTTGTATTATTGCCATTCAAGACAGTCAGCAGAGATGGCTGACTGGCTGGCAAAAGGTGTCGTCAGTAGTAGTCAACACAGCGACAGCAGAGCAAGTTTTTTTGCTGAGTCACACGCCTCAGTGCGTTGAGATTCATGCAGTGCGTTTGATGAACCCAACCTGAGGGAACACGTCGTGATAACACATCTGCATCTGAAACCGTCGCTTAAATAATACCAAGCAAAGAGTATACTACAGATTGGGAAAATCGAAAGGTAGACTTATTTCAGAGTCCGGACTCGAGCAGTGGTAGTACCTGTCCACAAAGACGACACGTCTACAGAAATTTACTAACACCAAAAGCACCATGTTATTGCAAGGTAAACAGGACAACGGGTGTGTGTGAGACATGCAGTCTAGCCGCATTCCGACACCAGATCTAACAACCTGGTTGTGAACTGCACATTGTAACCACTGCAGACAACAAGGTTAGTATATAGGCCTTGCATTCCCAATCTACATAAACGGCACAATAAGATCGACAGCAGTTCTGGAGAAGAATAATGGGAATATGAGGAGATAAGGAGAGGTTAATGCAGCTGGGCAGTTGCAAAGGGAACAACAGTTCAGCAAAAAGAATAAGTTAATTCTGTTTAAAGAATGTAAATGCGAAATCTACAAAACGAATGAAAAACAAATGAATTTCGTAATATCCACGTTCTGGTTTTGTTCTTATAGTAAAAGTTGTCAAGTGCATGTAGAACCTTCCCGCTGATGTTGTAGTTAGCAATGCTGCCGGATCATTAATGTAAGTGAAGCGCTTGAACTTGCTGCCAGCGACGGTGAGTGTTTCACATGAACCTTCATAAGTCGTGTGTCAGAGTTTCTGCATCAGGTTTTGGATAGCCAGTGCAAGTATTTCAGGTCAAGGCTGCTCACTGTTAGTAAGTTGTGTGATCAGAGGACATAATGAGTGTAACTCAGCACAGTAGAGCAACATCTGCGCAGTTATCCATCAAGATGATTGTCTCCACTGGAGTAAACATCAACATCATCATCTTCTCAATCAAAATGCATAAAGGCATTCAAACCTACATTCTTCATCATTATCTTTCACTTGTGGAATTATCTGCCCTCCTCTCTCCCTTCTCTCTCTCTCTCTCTCTCTCTCTCTCTCTCTCTCTCTCTCTCTCTCTCTCTCTCTCTCTCTCTCTCTCTCTCTCTCTCTCTCTCTCTCTCTCTCTCTCTCTCTCTCTCTCTCTCTCTCTCTCTCTCTCTCTCTCTCTCTCTCTCTCTCTATCTCTCTCCTCTCTCTCTCTCTCTCCTCTCTCTCCTCTCTCCTCTCTCCCTCTCTCTCTCTCTCCTCTCTCTCTCTCTCTCTCTCTCTCTCTCTCTCTCCCCTCTCCTCTCTCTCCCTCTCTCTCTCTCTCTCCCTCCCTCTCTCTCTCCTCTCCCTCTCTCTCTCTCTCTCTCTCTCTCTCTCCCCTCTCTCCCCTCCTCTCTCTCTCTCTCTCTCTCTCTTCCCTCCTCTCTCTCTCTCTCTCTCTCTCTCTCTCTCTCTCTCTCTCTCTCTCTCTCTCTCTCTCTTTCTATCTTCCTTTCCTCTTTCACCCTAGTAAATTTATTTAGGCACAGGTACACATAAATACATAGTAACATATGCAAAACAACCACAGGAAAAATTGAATGATAGCTCTAGGCCTTTCGTGTTGCAATCAACACATCTTCAGGAGCTTTCAATGTTGCAGAAATGAGTAGGAAGTCCAGGTAGATTAGTTCAAGGAACTGACTAGTTAGAATCGTACTAGCTAGAGTCGTTTTGAGTCTAGAACAGTTTCCTGCTTGTCTAGACGACCTATACATGTAAGAACCTGCCTCAGACATAACATTACATCTAGTAGTTTCTAACCCCTAAGCCTTTGCTAGATACCTTCATTTGCGAAATTTGTTGGAGTTTACCTCTTAAATGGCGCCTGTGGTCCGTTTTCATATTTTTTTTTTAAGACAATTCTTTCTTCAGATATTAAGACGCAACTAACAGAGATGTTTTAAGTGCAAAATATAAGTGTAAACATTTGCTGAGCGACTGCGGCGCCACTAAAACTCTCAACCTAGCAATCAACACAAGTTTTTAAGCGTTAACGAATGCAAACTATCCCGACCACTCCTGGAGTATTGGCAGCTAAATAGACGAGCATCTCCATCTCTCTCTCACAGGGTTCTACAAGGTTAAGTTTGGGGTTCCTAAATTTATTTACAAACTAAGAGCTGTTATCTACATTATCTCTCTCTCTCTCTCTCTCTCGTAATATGTCATACACAGATGGCATATTATTACGATCATTAATGCCTGAAAATAATTAAGAAATAATAATAATGGACATTACTTGATCAGTGAGCCTGACACACTTTTTCAAGAGGACGTTATTGCTCAAGAAATCTACATTTTTCGATATAGACCATTGTACGTTGTTCGCTAGAACTTCAGTTAGGAGTTTGATATAGTTTTGAACAAGAGTCTAATTAAATGAAACTCTTGTCATTCAGTATCGGGGAAGTTCTCTCATGAGTCAAGACAATGATGAATAGAACTCATCATACTCAGCTAACGTCGGTTTATTATTGCCATTCAAGACAGTCACTAAGATGGTCTGACTGGCTGGCAAAAGGTGTCGTCAAGTATAGTCAACACAGTCCGCAGAGCAAGTTTTTTTTTTCTGATCACATTTCGCTCAGTGTTGAGATTCATCAAGTTATGGTTTGATGAACCTCAACTCTGAGGGAAACGTCGCTACAACAAATCTGCTCTGCAAACCGTCGCTTAAAAAATAATAATTAACAAAGAGTATACATAGATTGGGAAAAATCAGAAAGGAGACTTATTTCAGAGTCCGGCTCTGACAGTGGTATACTGCCCTTAAAGACGCTACCTACAGAAATTTACTAACACCAAAACACCTATTTATTGCAAGGTAAACAGGGACAACGGGTGTGTGGAGACATGCGTCTAGCCCATTCCGGACACCAGACTCAATCCTTCGGTTGTGAACCGATCATTGTAACCACTAAGTCACAACAAGGTTAGTATTATAAGGCCTTGCTATTCCCAATCTACATAAACGGCACAATAAGATCGACAAAGCAGTTCTGAGAAGAATAAATGGGAATATGAGGATGATAAGGAGAGGTTAATGCAGCTGGGGTTGCAAAGAAGGGAACAACAGTTCAGAACAAAGAATAAGTCTTAATTCTGTTTAAAGAATGTAAATGCGAAATCTATAAAAACGAATGAAAAACAATGAATTTCTGTAATATTTCCACGTTCTTGTGTTTTTTGTTCTTTATAGTAAAAATTCAAAGTCAAGTGCATGATAGAACCTTCCCTGCCCTGATGTTTGTAGTTTAGCAATGTTACCGAGATCATTAATGTAACGTGAAGGCTTGGTAACTTGCTGCCAGCGACGGTGAGTGTTTCTCACATGAATCCTTTCATGAAGTCGGTGTCAGAGTTTCTGGTATCCAGGTTTTGGATACCAGTAGAGTATTTCAGGTCAAGGCTTCCGTTTCACTGTTGGTAAATTGGTGATCAGAGGACAAATGAGCTGTCATACTCAGCAGCATCAGCAGCAACATCTGCAGCAGTTATCCATCCAAGATGATTGAACTCCTCACTGACTCAAACACCTACGAAATCATCTCTTTTCAAAAGCATAACAAGAATATCAAATAACATCTCACCAAAGCAAGGAAGATTCTGTTACATGCACCACAAGACAAGAAACTCTCATACCTCCAACTCACCAGCTCAAGATCTGCACAAGTCTATACACTCCCCAAAATACACAATATTAAATTACGCCCAATTACTTTCAGTATGGTCAATGCCAGCTCCCCCCACCCAAACTTTCAGGCCATCTAGCAAACACCTATGTAAGTTATAGAATACCACCAACCCCTCACATCTTTAACGATCTGGAAACCTCTCTCGGCTTAACGATACCACCATCAAAAACAAGCAACTCGCTAGTCTTGATGCAACCTTGTTGTTCGTCTGAGCTGCTAGCGATCAAACTATATTATTTCCTGGAATTCTAACCACATAATCCTCGACCTCATTGTTTTCACACGTGTCTTGCCTGATATTGTTGAACAGTGTGTGAGCTTTAATATCCTCTCCTCTGATGAAGACCTGTATATATGTTGGTAGAGAAGTAGCATGGCACTGGGGTCTCCACTCACTATAATTTTAGCCAACATTAACTTAGAGCACATAGAAATGAACTGATATAATAGTATTCTCTATATCTCTTGGCTGAGATTTGTTAACAGTCAAGAACACCGGCACAGCAGGAGTTTACAGTATACTATGCGGGCCTTGTGATCACGAGATTTAGATAGTCGACTTTAAGAACACAAATATGTATGCAGAGGGGATGGCACATGCAACGCATGCGTAATACACTGCAACACACATTCAAACATCAGGAACTAAAAACAAGCGCATCTTATATACAAAGAAAGAAGCAAAATTAAGAGTGAAGTGTGTTGATGCTGTGACAACCCACCTCACCCAGGTAATGTGTTTTGTCTCAGTCCATTGCACAGTTTATCTTGGATCAATATATTCAACAGAAAAATACCATGACCTGACCTCTTTGCCCTCACCTCCGCTTGTCATAACTTGACCTCGCCTGCAATGGCACCTGGCCTGTCCTGGCGGCACCTGACAAAACTTCACATTAATAAAAGATTTATTAACTAACAGTTTGTTGTATCAAACCATGACAGAACTCTTCAGAGTGGAATAAGCAACATAATTTAGCAAAGCAAAAGAAAACTTAGTTGGGCAAAGAATTATGGTCATGGACTGTCGAGGATGGGTGGACCGAAACCTCCCGGAGACTCCAGGCAAGACAATAAACAAAATTAGTCACAGCAACTTGCTTGCTTTCAGAGTAGATTTGATGGGTGTCTGAGTGGGAATTTGAGGAAAGCATACAAGAAGCCATTCACTCGACAGCTCTTGGTACTTATTTTGTCTTCTTACTCAACGTTGAGTGGGAAATGTTAAGTGAAGAGAGGACCTGTCTAGCTGTACCGGTAGTCCGGTGGGCGGCAGCACCGACCGCCCTCCGGCTTACTAGTTGTACTCTGTGCTCCTCTACTCATATGTTGTTCCTATGAGAGGTCGAGGTAAGGGGGGGTGTGTCTCGAGCAGGTGTTATGATACATAGGCCACGGCAACTGAAATGGGTGGCTGGTACATGCTTCATACTTAAGCTAATTGACTACTTGCTATTCCACTCTGTGTTCTCCACTCATCTCTCCCCATATCTCTCTGCCCCCTCCATCTCATTACTTAATACATGTATTGTGTTCTCTATTAATCTCTCCCAATATCTCTCAGCCCCTCCATCTCATTACTTAATACTGTGTTCTCCATTAATCTCTCCCAATATCTCTCAGCTCTCCATCTTGTACTTCACTACTGTGTTCTCCATTAATCTCTCCCAATATCTCTAGCTCCTCCATCTATTACTTAATACTGTGTTCTCCACTCATCTCTCCCCATATCTCTCAGCTCCTCCATCTTATTACTTAATACTGTGTTCTCCACTAATCTCTCCCAATATCTCTCAGCTCCCTCCATCTTATTACTTAATACTGTGTTCTCCACTAATCTCTCCCAATATCTCTCAGCTCCCTCCATCTCATTACTTAATACTGTGTTCTCCATTAATCTCTCCCAGTATCTCTCAGCCCCCTCCATCTTATTACTTAATACTGTGTTCTCCATTAATCTCTCAGCTCCCTCCATCTTATTACTTAATACTGTGTTCTCCACTAATCTCTCCCAATATCTCTCAGCTCCCTCCATCTTATTACTTAATACTGTGTTCTCCATTAATCTCTCCCAATATCTCTCAGCTCCCTCCATCTTATTACTTAATACTGTGTTCTCCACTAATCTCTCCCAATATCTCTCAGCTCCCTCCATCTTATTACTTAATACTGTGTTCTCCACTAATCTCTCCCAATATCTCTCAGCTCCCTCCATCTTATTACTTAATACTGTGTTCTCCACTAATCTCTCCAAATCCTCAGCCCTCCATCTCATTACTTAATACTGTGTTCTCCATTAACTCTCCCAGCTATCTCTCAGCCCTCCATCTTATTACTTAAAAACCTGTGTTCTCTACTAATCTCTCCCAATACTCCAGCTCTCCATCTTATTACTTAATACTGTGTTCTCCATTAATCTCTCCCAATATCTCTCAGCTCCCTCCATCTTATTACTTAATACTGTGTTCTCCATTAATCTCTCAGCTCCCTCCATCTCATTACTTAATACTGTGTTCTCCATTAATCTCTCAGCTCCCTCCATCTCATTACTTAATACTGTGTTCTCCATTAATCTCTCAGCCCCCTCCATCTTATTACTTAATACTGTGTTCTCCATTAATCTCTCAGCTCCCTCCATCTTATTACTTAATACTGTGTTCTCCATTAATCTCTCAGCCCCCTCCATCTTATTACTTAATACTGTGTTCTCCATTAATCTCTCCCAGTATCTCTCAGCTCCCCCCATCTCATTACTTAATACTGTGTTCTCCATTAATCTCTCAGCCCCCTCCATCTTATTACTTAATACTGTGTTCTCCATTAATCTCTCAGCTCCCTCCATCTCATTACTTAATACTGTGTTCTCCACCTGACCTAACCCAACCAAAACTAATCTAACTTAACCGAAACTAACCAAACATAAGAAACATTAACAAAACCTTACAAACACTAGCGCAACCTAATCAAAACTAGTCTAACCTAACCCAGGGAAAGTAAGTAGAGAAATTTACTGAAAGAATAACGTTAGGATATTCGCTAGACACACGAGACGAGGCTGACACACTGAGATTGCAGCCTCCTTCCTTAAGAAGAACTCTTTCATAATAAAGAAGATAAACGCTATTTGTATGCAAAGTTTGTAGTGTAGATGTGGGGTTACACTGTTGTGAGGCCACACTGTGGTGTGGTGGCAGCCACACTGTGGTGTCACAGTATCTAAAGGTCTTGCGACGAGTTTGTTTACAGCAATGAGTATATGTCGGTTAATGTTCACCTCGCCAGCACCTGGTGTTCACCTCGCCAGCACCTGGTGTTCACCTCGCCAGCACCTGGTGTTCACCTGCCAGCACCTGGTGTTCACCTCGCCAGCACCGGTGTCTCGCCAGCACCTGGTGTTTACCTCGCCAGCACCTGGTGTTCACCTCGCCAGCACCAGGGTTCACCCTGCCAGCACCTGGTGTTCACTCGCCAGCACCAGGTGTTCACCTCGCCAGCACCTGGTGTTCACTCGCCAGCACCTGGGTTCACCGCCAGCACCAGGTGTTCACCTCGCCAGCACCTGGTGTTCATCGCCAGCACCTGTGCTTCACCTCGCCAGCACCTGGTGTCACCTCGCCAGCACCTGGTGTTCACCTCGCCAGCACTGGTGTTCACCTGCCAGCACCTGGTTCACTTCGCCAGCACCAGGTGCACCTTCACAGCACCGTGTTCACCTCGCCAGCACCTGGTGTCACCTGCCAGCACCTGGTGTTCACCGCAGCACCTGGTGTTCATCCTCGCCAGCACCTGGTTCACCTCGCCAGCACCTGGTGTTCACGTCCAGCACCGTGTAACCCGCAGCACCTGGCGCTCACCTCGCCAGCACCTGGCGTTCACCTCGCCAGCACCGGCGTTCACCCGCCAGCACCTGGCGTTCACCTCGCCAGCACCTGTGTTCACCTCGCCAGCACCTGGGTTCACCTCGCCAGCACCTGGTGTTCACCTCGCCAGCACTGGTGTTCACTCGCCAGCACACTGGTGTCACTCGCCAGCACCGGTGTTCACCCGCCAGCACCTGGTGTTCACCTCGCCAGCACCTGGTTCACCTGCCAGCACCTGGTGTTCACCCGCAGCACCGGTGTTCACCTCGCCAGCACCGGTGTTCACCTCGCCAGCACCTGGTGTTCATCGCCAGCACCTGGTAGCACTCACCAGCACCTGGTCATCGCCGCAACTGGTGCGTTCACCTCGCCAGCACCTGGTGTTCACCTCGCCAGCGCCTGGTGTTCACCTCTGCCAGCACCTGGTTCAACCTCGCCAGCACCGGTGTTCACAATCCAGCACCGTGTTCACCTCGCCAGCACCTGGTTCACTCCGCCAGCACCGGTGTTCTTAAACGCCAGCACCTGGGTTCACCGCCAGCACCTGGGTTACCTGCCAGCACCGGTGTTCAATCTGCCAGCACTGGTGTTCACCGCCAGCACCTTGGGTTCAACCGCCAGCACCTGGTTGTACCTCCCAGCACCTGGTGTTCACGCCAGCACCTGGTTTCACCTGCTAGCACCTGGTGTCACTGCCAGCACCTGGGTAAACGCAGCACCAGGTGTGATCAGCCAGCACCTGTCGTTCACATTTCGCCAGCAACAGGGTTCACCTCGCCAGCGCCTGGTGTTCACCTCGCCAGCACCAGGTGTTCACCTCGCCAGCACCTGGTGTTCACCTCGCCAGCACCAGGTGTTCACCTCGCCAGCACCTGGTGTTCACCTCGCCAGCACCTGGTGTTCACCTCGCCAGCACCTGGTGTTCACCTCGCCAGCACCTGGTGTTCACCTCGCCAGCACCTGGTGTTCACCTCGCCAGCACCTGGTGTTCACCTCGCCAGCACCTGGTGTTCACCTCGCCAGCACCTGGCGTTCACCTCGCCAACGCCTGGTGTTCACCTCGCCAGCGCCTGGTGTTCACCTCGCCAGCACCTGGTGTTCACCTCGCCAGCACCTGGTGTTCACCTCGCCAGCACCTGGTGTTCACCTCGCCAGCACCTGGTGTTCACCTAGCCAGCGTCAGCACCAGGTGTTCACCTGCAAGTCACCTGTGTCATCAAGGTACCTGTCACGTGCCTTCAAGTGAGCGGCCTTCACCCTGTGCCTCGCCACCTGTGTGTGTGTGTGTTACCAGTTAAAGCACACACACACACATAGACAGACACACACACATAGACAGACACACACACATAGACACACACACAGACACACACACACACATACACACACACGAGGAGAGGTTAAGGGAAATCAACCTGACGACACTGGAGGACAGGAGAGATAGGGGGGGGACATGATAACGACATACAAAATACTGAGAGGAATTGACAAGATGGACAAAGACAGGATGTTCCAGATATTGGACACAGCAACAAGGGGACAGTTGGAAGTTGAAGACACAGATGAATCACAGGGATGTTAGGAAGTATTTCTTCAGCCACAGAGTAGTCAGTAAGTGGAATAGTTTGGGAAGCGATGTAGTGGAGGCAGGATCCATACATAGCTTTAAGCAGAGGTATGATAAAGCTCACGGTTCAGGGAGAGTGACCTAGTAGCGATCAGTGAAGAGGCGGGGGCAAGGAGCTCGGACTCGACCCCTGCAACCTCAACTAGGTGAGTACACTCTCTTTCACACACCCACACCCACAGGGGTCAGTCCTAGGA